>NC_060880.1:11162754-11272754 GCF_021901495.1 Neodiprion virginianus | reverse complement strand
CTCTCGTCGGAACCGTGTTGGTTCGCAACTTGATGCGATCAATCACCCTGGACGGTTTCATGAGGCCGCTTTGCCTCAGCCATTGGTTTGCGATTGGCTGGGCTGCAACGTCATCGACTCCCTGTCCCTGCAAGACCTGTTTGGCCCAGCTCTGACGATAGCCCTGCTTGAGCCCGGTCTTGTGAAGATCAAGCTCTTGCAGAGACAGTGGCCAGGAGAGTCTCAATGCCTTGGCGTATGTCTCAAGCCGCCTTTGCGAGTCCTCCGATCCGAGGGCTCCACTCACGATCGGGTCTACGGAGTCCCGCGCCTTGATGGCATTGCGCAGGGCTGCTATGTACACGATCTTTCCCAGCTCGGGAAGACCCAAGCCCCCCTCGCGCCTCGGAGTGTGAAGAAACTTTTCAGTGGTCGAGGGCGTGAGGTGCAGGATCTCCCGAGTACTGGTACGGATCAACCGATCGATTCGTTCAAGAGCGGCCTTCGGAAGAGGACTGCTTATCAAGCCGTAGGTAAACCTGGGCAGAATAAAAGTTTGCAGAAGATCGATCTTCTGCATTGGCTTGAGAGGAAGCGCTCGAATTCTCCCGATTGCTTCCTCCAGGGGCCTAATTTCAAACGCGTTGAGTATGCCGCTCTAGGGCGAGACCTGTACCCTCAGATATCTCAAAGTGTCCTCAGGTGGCGCTTACGGGACTGCTCGATTATGAACCGTAATGCGCGGGTTTCTGAGGAACCAGGTCTTGCCACCTGGGACATACTCAAAGCAAGCGCACTTCTCGACAGAGAGCAGCATGCCGAGTCTCTCCAGGTACTCACTCACCGTCTTGATCTGCCGGCGTGCCGCTTTTGCGTCGCTTGACAGAAGGACAAGATCGTCCGCGAACGCCAGCACCGAAAGGTTCTAGTTGTTCACAGATATGCCCGACGTCTCGCTCTGCAGGCGTTCAAGCAGGGGTTCGATGACGAGGTTGAAGATGAGAGGAGACAGCAGGTCGCCCTGCTTAACTCCTCTCAAGAGTTCGATTTGTACCTCGCCATCCTGCGACTTGATGGTCGTGCCGCAGCCCCTGTACATATCGGCCACATAGGTGGCGACTGACGGTGGGATACCCTTTCACTCCAGGCTTTGCGCGATGGAGGAGTGAGGGACAGTGTCGAAAGCTTTTGCGACGTCCAAAATGGATATCACGCCGCCTTCCATTTTTGCGTTTAATAAGGCTGTTTGCAACAATTTAATGTTCGCATGGCAGCCATTCTCCTCCGTAAATCCCTTCTGCCGGCAGTCCAGCGTCAAGACGCCTTTCAGTCTACGATCGAGCAAGGATGAAAACACCCTGCTGATCATCGAGCTGATGGTGATTGGCCTCCAGTTCTTAACGTCTAAGGCGTCTTTGCCGGCTTTCGGGATAAGCGTAGTTCTGTTCATTCTTCATGCCTTAGGGTAGTGTCGGGCATGAAGCAGAACATTGAAAAGCCTAGAGAGGGCAACGCACGCTTGCTTGGTTTGGAGGTCCGCCCGCGTCACTCCGTCAGGTCCAGCAGCCGACTCAGAACTGGTCTTGGCGAGTTTCCTCTCTACTTCCAAGGCGGTTACCGGGATCAGAAGGCGTTCGATTGACACAAACTCTGTTACCCCAGAGGGTAGAGTTGTGTCTGGTCCCAGTTCGCCCCAGAGCTGCTCGTAGAGCTGTCGCGTCGGCCCCACAGGTGGGCTTTGGCTAGGCTCCAGAACAGAGGAATCGCCAGACACTACTGCCTCTGCCAGACGCTTCGGATTGTTGTTATACAAGTCCTGGCATCTGGCGTAGGCGAACTTCTTTCGAGCGGTTCTGTTGGGTGGCTTCTGCCTCGCCCGACGGTGACTACGTGTCAAGCGCGGCCCTCTCGGTGCTCTCGAGTCAGGCTTGATCCGGCGGACCAGCTCATCATACAGGGCCTCGATGCTTTGCTCCGAAAAGTCGTTAGTGTCGAGAAGCCGCAGTAAGGAGCTGGTACACTCGGACCATTCGCCTGCCTCACCGTAATTCCTGCGGGCCTCCCTAATGAGTGATGCGTCCTCTGGTCCAATAGGGCGATCGGGTACCAGAGGCTCACTCGTTACATGCACGGCCAGTATCGCAGCAGTGTCTTCAGCTTCCCCCAGATTCGGTGGAGCAGGATTGTGGTCCTGGTCCTCCTCCTCATGGGCTGGCTCTGCTCTGGCTCGCGCTCTACGTTCCTTTTGATCGCGGATACGCCAGCGTGCATCCGATATCTGTTTGTACGATCGGTCGGGGAAGAACTCGCTGAGCTTTACGTTTATGAGGCGCTCGGTGCCAAAACGCAGCTCAAGTGTAGCAAGGAGTTCGAGTTTCTCTTCCAAACAGACAGTGGCCTTTCGGCCGCTTGGAGCCGCCGGTTTCTCCGCGATTGCAACTCGCTTTTCGTTTCTCAAGACGGGGTGAACGTGTCTCTCGTGTGTAGACAGACCCCTCTAAGTCTCGAAAGTCAGGTCGCAGAGGGCGCAGGGAAACGGTTCCGGCGCTTCGTTCACTTGTTTAGGCGCACATTTCGTTATATGTATGCGCCACCCATGAACCCTGTCAAAAGTTCGGTTGCAGACTTCGCACTGCCAGAGAGTGCAGACCGTGGGATGCTCCTCTCTGATGTGCTTGTCAAGCTGCTTGCTCTCGGTACAGATTATGGTCTGACCGTGTTGCAAGCATTTTGGGCAACGCTGTACTTTACGCAGCGCCCCAACCAGAACGAAGCGCTCTGTGGCACGGATAAGATGAGGGTCGTCTGCCCTCGCGCTCCGGCCCGCTACGAGGGGACGACCAGGTGGCCTGTTGGACGGGCCTGGTTGATCACTTAGGGCAGCATCACTGCCCGCCGCTACATCCGCACCTTCGGCAATTAACTCTGCCACGACTGACACATCCCAAGCGGCGTTGGGTGTGTCAGCCGCCTCCGAGGCATCGTGTAGGATACGATCCATGGTGCTCGGATGGATACTGATGCCGAGGTCCCCCCCGGTCACCAGGAGCTTTTGCGGCAGCATCTAAGCCGGGACGCTAACGGCGGTCCTTGCCGAGCGCACCGGTTGTCTCTCCAACCGCCGATCCTTAAAAGGAAAGGTACCCACTCTGGTTTCGAGGCCCCCTGGTCACTTCACAGGGGAATGTGCCTGGGTCCAGCACATTGGCTGGCGTCAGGGTGCTTGCCAGGCACCACGAACAGCGCGCATTGTACCGCTGGAGCGGCACACATGCACCACGAGGAGGGACCTGTACCTCCTACCGTTTGCGCTTGCTGTTATCGACAACCGGTTCTAGACCGGGAGTCCGTGTTTGAGGGTCACTAACGAGAAAAGCCCGAGCGCAAGACAGACAGTATGTCTGCTTGCCTCGGGCTTGGACCACTCTTTCGTACAGGCTTAGCCGTCGTCCCCAGCTTGAAGCTGGAGAGTTCAGCACCACCCCGCAAGCGTAGCCACATTTTGTAGTGGTTGCTGGTTTGCTCCCAGCACACCGCCTGGCTGCAGCGGCGAGGCAATTCAGCGGAAGCGTGTACGTCAGTCACGTCGGGTATCGCGGCGGGCCATATACTTTCGCTTGAGAAAGTCATGGGTACTCCCGCCGTTGACCCGCGCTTACTTGAATTTCTTCACGTTGACATTCAGAGCACTGGGCAGAAATCACATTGCGTCAACACCCGCTAGGGCCATCGCAATGCTTTGTTTTAATTGAACAGTCGGATTCCGGCAGTCCGTGCCAGTTCTGAGCTGACCGTTGAATGGCGGCCGAAGAGGACGACGGCAACGGCGAACCGCCGCCTAAGCCTCGCAGCAGGGAAGATCCGCGGAAGGCCAGGGCACGGGAGCGAGCTCGGATCCGGTTATTACTATCACCTCGCCCAGGCCCGGCACGTCAGCCAAACCCGCTTCCCGACCAAGCCCGACACGCCCCGATCCTTAGAGCCAATCCTTATTCCGAAGTTACGGATCCAATTTGCCGACTTTCCTTACCTACATTAGTCTATCGACTAGAGGTTATTCACTTTGGAGACCTGCTGCGGATATGGGTACGAACCGGCGCGAGACCTCCACGTGGCCCTTTCCTGGATTTTCAAGGTCCGAGGGGAGGATCCGGACACCGCCGCGAATGCGGTGCTCTTCGCGTTCCAAACCCTATCTCCCTGCTAGTGGATTCCAGGGAACTCGAACGCTTATACAGAAAAGAAAACTCTTTCCGGATCCCCCGACGGCGTCTCCAGGTCTTTTTGGGTTACCCCGACGAACTTTCTTGCAAGGGCCCGACTTGTGAACGGTTCCGCTGCCGGTTTCCAGAATAGGACCTGGATTCCCTTTCGCCCGACGGGTGTGTCACATTTCAAACCGCGCGCGCCCACGCGGGGGGGAACGCCGAGCAAGGCCCGACGGTCGCACAATTACCGGCGTCACGACGCGCGTGTCAGGCATAGAAATACACCAACATCGTCATCGGATTTCTCCTAGGGCTTAGGATCGACTGACTCGTGTGCAACGGCTGTTCACACGAAACCCTTCTCCACGTCAGTCCTCCAGGGCCTCGCTGGAGTATTTGCTACTACCACCAAGATCCGCACCGACGGCGGCTCCAGGCAGGCTCACGCCCAGACCCTTCTGCGCACACCGCCGCGACCCTCCTGCTCGTCAGGGCTTCATGACGGCCTAGGCCGCCTCGTATGCTGCTGTCGGCCGAGTATAGGCGCGACGTTTCAGCGCCATCCATTTTCAGGGCTGGTTGCTTCGGCAGGTGAGTTGTTACACACTCCTTAGCGGATTCCGACTTCCATGGCCACCGTCCTGCTGTCTTAAGCAACCAACGCCTTTCATGGTATCCCATAAGCGTCAACTTTGGCGCCTTAACTCGGCGTTTGGTTCATCCCACAGCGCCAGTTCTGCTTACCAAAAGTGGCCCACTTGGCACTTTGATTCGAGATCTCGTGGCTTCATAGTTCAAGCAAGCCAGAGATCTCACTCATTTGAAGTTTGAGAATAGGTTGAGGTCGTTTCGGCCCCAAGGCCTCTAATCATTCGCTTTACCGGATGAGACTCGTGTACGTTTTGTACGCGAGTGCCAGCTATCCTGAGGGAAACTTCGGAGGGAACCAGCTACTAGATGGTTCGATTAGTCTTTCGCCCCTATACCCAGTTCCGACGATCGATTTGCACGTCAGAATCGCTACGGACCTCCATCAGGGTTTCCCCTGACTTCGTCCTGACCAGGCAGAGTTCACCATCTTTCAAGTCCCAACGTGTACGCTCTGGGTGCGCCTCTTCTCGCAGTGAGAACGAGACGCCCTGGGAGTGCGGGGCCGCATCGTGACGCGGCCCATCCTTTCTCGGTCAGCGCTGGGCTGACCTTTACTTTCATTTCGCCTTTAGGTTTGCTCGTCACAATGACTCGCGCACATGTTAGACTCCTTGGTCCGTGTTTCAAGACGGGTCCTGAAAGTACCCAAAGCAATAGCGTCGCCGAACAGTATTTGATAATTCGAACGAGCCAGCCAGAGGACACCGCCAGCCAACAGCTGGCTAGGCCCGGGGACGGCGCTAGGTCCAACCACCGGGAATCGCTGACCGCGCTTGCGGCGGGCCCGACGCAGTTTGATGCGGCACTATACCGTGCGGGTACCGCCGGGCAGCCGGACGGGCAACCGGGGGTCTGCCCCGACGAGAACGCCGAGACAGGCAGCCGACCGGGCCTTAGACCGACACCCAACGGGTCGCGACGTCCTACTAGGGGAGAAGTGCACGCCGGCACCGCCGGACATTGCACCGCGACCGAGTGCCGTGGACGCGAGGTCCCGACATCACGAGCCGCGGCGAAGCCTGCGTCGCTGACGATGAATCTCCCCGTTCGATCTTTCGGGTTTCTCAAGTTTACCCCTGAACGGTTTCACGTACTCTTGAACTCTCTCTTCAAAGTTCTTTTCAACTTACCCTCACGGTACTTGTTCGCTATCGGTCTCGTGGTCATATTTAGCCTTAGATGGAGTTTACCACCCACTTAGAGCTGCACTCTCAAGCAACCCGACTCTGAGGAGAGATCCTCCCGTGGCGCGTCCCGGTCACTACTGGCCTGGCACCCTCTGCGGGTGAGTGGCCCAATTCAAGATGGACTTGGACGCGGGCCGACGCCCCGGGATAAGTGGATCCTCCCAAACACTACATTTCCCGGCGGCGGAACCGCGGGATTCAGTGCTGGGCTGTTTCCTGTTTGCTTGCCGCTAATAAGGAAATCCTAGTTAGTTTCTTTTCCTCCGCTTAGTAATATGCCTAAATTCAGCGGGTAGTCTCGCCTGCTCCGAGGTCGTCGTAAGATTGCGAGTCCGTCGTCAGCGACGGGCGTTCGTTCAAGAACAGCACCGTCGACACGGACGAGGACACAACGTATCTCTTTCATACGTTTGAGCCAAGGTAACGATCGTCAATACGCTTGCCGTACGGGAGACTCGAGAGCCCATCGCGGCGAAACGTGAAACGGAACTTGTTCAAATGAGCGGCAAACCGACCGCGCGCGGTCTGTATGTCGCCGTGCCGAACTCGTTCGTTCTCTCGACTATCGCCAGCACCGGAACGTGACGAATGGCAGCGACAGCTCGACCCCGCGATCTGCGGCGACGCGTCGTGACCGTGACATACGTGTTCGTTTGAGGCGACGCGACCCGTGGCCGCGAGACCGGCGCGCGACACGGGTTGCGAACGCCCAGTCATTCGCTCGCAAAGGCACGGTGCGCTGTTCCCCCGGGGGGGTTATCGCAGCACCGTTGCCGACGGAGCAGTCTGTCGTTGTTGAACGACCCTCAGCCAGGCGTGGTCCGGGAATTGTATCCGTGGACCGCAATGTGCGTTCGAAATGTCGATGTTTATGTGTCCTGCAGTTTACAAGTTGACGCGCAATTAGCTGCGTTCTTCATCGACCCACGAGCCAGGTGATCCACGAGCCAAGTGATCCACCGTTCAGGGTAATCATATATGTGGATTTTGCATTAAAATGCTGAAGTTACGGTTTTTACCGGCTTTCTGTGGTCGTGAGCGCGGCGCCGCGTGCGTCAGCCCTTGCGCGGTTGCGCGCGGGAAGGAACGCGCGCCGCGCGTCAAATTTCGTTCGTGCGATAGTTCAAGAGCCGACGTCGCCTTGAGTTCACGGGTCGTCTCTGCCGGGATGAACCGGCGCCGGACCCGATCGGCTCGCAATGCAAACGATTGACGGCGGACGGCAGTGGGTCGCGTCAGCGAGTCCCGGGCATCGCTGCCCTCGACGCTGACGCGAGCTTCCTCGTACGGGCGAAAATTCTCTTCGAAGCCTACCGCGTTCGCGGCCTGCGTCCGGGGTGTAACGGCGTTGCACCGAGGATACCCGGGCGCAGACAGGCTGCCCGCGAAGAAGCGCTGAGACCTGCTTCGCACGTCTCTCTCGTACGACCTGACAGGGTCGAACGAGTCGAGGCGGACCGCGGAGCGGTCTCCTCTCGGCACCGAGTCGGCCGGAGGCGCGAACGACCCGCCGCTGCTCCGCGCTGGACGCGGAGCGACGGGTCGACGCCTCGGCGCGAGTCGGCCGTCGGGCGGCTTTAGCTGGCGACTGCGCTCGTCGCGACCGCGGCGAACGCCGGACCCATCGGATCCGGCGTCAGCACCGCGTTCGTTGTCACGACGATTGTGTTGCGCGCCGCGGCAACCGGGCCGGACCGTTACGTCGTTCAAAGTTTTGTGTAATTTTGTTCGCGACACGTGGGCGTGACACGCCGCTCTCGTGGCGAGACAGCCCCGCGCGCTCACGAGTCGCTGCTTCGGCAGTACGAAACGTTAATGATCCTTCCGCAGGTTCACCTACGGAAACCTTGTTACGACTTTCACTTCCTCTAAATGATCAAGTTTGGTCATCTTCCCGGCAACATCGGCAATGCCGAGACATTGCCGCGTACCAGTCCGTAGACCTCACTGAATCATTCAATCGGTAGTAGCGACGGGCGGTGTGTACAAAGGGCAGGGACGTAATCAACGCGAGCTTATGACTCGCGCCTACTAAGAATTCCTCGTTCATGGGGAATAATTGCAAGCCCCAATCCCTAGCACGAAGGAGGTTCAGTGGGTTACCCGGGCCTTCCGGCCACGGAAGACACGCTGATTCCTTCAGTGTAGCGCGCGTGCGGCCCAGAACATCTGAGGGCATTACAGACCTGTTATTGCTCAATCTCGTGCGGCTAGAAGCCGCTTGTCCCTCTAAGAAGATTTATTTGTACGCCGGTAGTAAAAACCGCCCGAACGAGGCCTGGGGCCTTCGAGATACCGGAAGGTACGCCTATTCAGCGGGCTAGAGTCTCGTTCGTTATCGGAATTAACCAGACAAATCGCATCACCAACTAAGAACGGCCATGCACCACCACCCACCGAATCAAGAAAGAGCTCTCAATCTGTCAATCCTTCCGGTGTCCGGGCCTGGTGAGGTTTCCCGTGTTGAGTCAAATTAGGCCGCAGGCTCCACTCCTGGTGGTGCCCTTCCGTCAACTCCTTTAAGTTTCAGCTTTGCAACCATACTTCCCCCGGAACCCAAAAGCTTCGTTTTCCCGGAAGCTGCCCGCCGAGTCATCGAAGGAACTTCGGCGGATCGCTAGCTGGCATCGTTTATGGTTGGAACTAGGGCGGTATCTGATCGCCTTCGAACCTCTAACTTTCGTTCTTGATTGAAAAAACATTTTTGGCAAATGCTCTCGCTTCTGTACGTCTTGCGACGATCCAAGAATTTCACCTCCAACGTCGCAATACGAATGCCCCCATCTGTCCCTATTAAACATTACCTCGGGAATCGGAAAACCAACAAAATAGAACCGAGGTCCTATTCCATTATTCCATGCACAAAGTATTCAGGCGAAAATAGCCTGCTTTAAGCACTCTAATTTGTTCAACGTAAACGTACTGGCCCACCTCGACACTCAGTGAGGAGCACCGCGATAGGATATTAGTTGGGCCGCCCCGGAGGGCTAAGCCCACTGGTAGGACGTCCCACAATCATGCTAGTTAGACACCGCGAGCGGTGAACCGACAGCGTGGGACACAGATTCAACTACAAGCTGTTTAACCGCAACAAATTCAATATACGCTATTGCAGCAGGAATTACCGCGGCTGCTGGCACTAGACTTGCCCTCCAATGGGATCCTCGTTAAAGGATTTGAAGTGTACTCATTCCGATTACGGGGCCTCGGATAAGTCCCGTATCGTTATTTTTCGTCACTACCTCCCCGTGCCGGGAGTGGGTAATTTGCGCGCCTGCTGCCTTCCTTGGATGTAGTAGCCGTTTCTCAGGCTCCCTCTCCGAAATCGAACCCTGATTCCCCGTTACCCGTTACAACCATGGTAGGCGCAGAGCCTACCATCGACAGTTAATAAGGCAGACATTTGAAAGAAGCGTCGCCGGTACGAGACCGTGCGATCAGCCCAAAGTTATTCGGAGTCACCAAGGTAAACAGCGGACGGGACGTACCTGCCGCCGATTGGTTTTGATCCAATAAAAGCATTCCTTCCATCTCTGGTCGGAACTCTGTTTGCATGTATTAGCTCTAGAATCACCACAGTTATCCAAGTAAATGTGTGTACGATCTAAGAAACCATAACTGATTTAATGAGCCATTCGCGGTTTCACCTTAATTTGGCTTGCACTGAGACATGCATGGCTTTATCTTCGAGACAAGCATATGACTACTGGCAGGATCAACCAGGGAGCTTCGATACAAAATCTCGGCTCGGACGTGCGCCACCCATCGCCGACCGGGTCTCGTAGCCCGGTCGGCCGCGCGTCTACTGTATGTTTCAGGACTGCACGCGGGACGCCGCGCATCGCCTTTCTGTCGACTCAGACCGTAATTTTCACAAGTCCCGTCGGCCCGGATCGACTCCGGGACGCCGCGCATCGCCTTTCTGTCGACTCGGACCGTAATTTCCACAAGTCCCGTCGGCCCGGATCGACTCCGGGACGCCGCGCATCGCCTTTCTGTCGACTCGGACCGTAATTTTCACAAGTCCCGTCGGCCCGGATCGACTCCGGGACGCCGCGCATCGACTTCCTGTCGACTCAGACCGTAATTTTTACATGTCCCGTCGGCCCGGATCAACTCTGGGACGCCGCGCATCGCCTTTCCGTCGACTCGGACCGAAACTTCATCAAGTCCCGTCGGCCCGTATCGACTCCGGAACGCCGCGCATCGCCTTTCTGTCGACTCGGACCGTAATTTTCACAAGTCCCGTCGGCCCGGATCGACTCCGGGACGCCGCGCATCGACTTCCTGTCGACTCGGACCGACATTTTCACAAGTCCCGTCGGCCCGGATCGACTCCAAGACGCCGCGCATCGCCTATCTGTCGACTCGGACCGAAACTTCATCGAGTCCCGTCGGCCCGTATCGACTCCAGGACGCCGCGCATCGCCTTTCTGTCGACTGGAACCGTAATTCTCACAAGTCATGTCGGCCCGGATCGACTCCGGTGTTACGTCCTCCAGACTACATATTCCTTTCCCACGCTCTTAGTTACCTTACGCTCTGTAGTCTACCCTTATCGTTCGCGAGTCAGCAGGTTCTCCTGTAACTCGCGGCTAGCTTGCCTGCTACATCCGGCAGAAGCAGGCAGATCCATCCTAGCACTCAAGCAAGACACCTATCCCTCTAAACCAAGACAATACCCTTTTTCCCTTGACCGACTCCGTTGCATTGACCACTAATATACAATCATATACTTTAAATCGTTTACCTTCCCTTAATACCGATCCCTTTCTATTCCATTTCCTCCCTGCATTGGGAGTAGTAGCACGCGAGTGCATAGTCGACGTGAACGGACCCTACAATAGCCAAATAACACCTTGGCTGGGCGTGGAGTAAGCTCCGATTACCGCTCATCGGAGCCTACGCAATCTACCCCGTAACACCAGGACGCCGCGTATCGCCTGACTGTCAACTCGGACCGTAATTTTTACAAGTCCCGTCGGCCCGGATCGACTCCGGAACGCCGCGCATCGCCTTTCTGTCGACTCGGACCGAAATCTTTACAAGTCCCGCCGGCCCGGATCGACTCCGGGAGGCCGCGCGTCGCCCTTTGCTCGACTCGGAACGAAACTTCATCGAGTCCCGTCGGCCCGGATCGACTCCAGGACGCCGCGCATCGCCTTTCTGTCGACTCGGACCGAAATCTTTACAAGTCCCGCCGGCCCGGATCGACTCCGGGAGGCCGCGCGTCGGCCTTCGCTCGACTCGGAACGAAACTTCATCGAGTCCCGTCGGCCCGTATCGACTCCGGGACGCCGCGCATCGCCTTTCTGTCGACTTGGACCGAAAGTTTTACAAGTCCCGTCAGTCCGGATCGACTCCGGGACGCCGCGCGTCGCCTTTCGCTCGACTCGAACCAAAATTTTCACAAGTGTCCCGTCGCGCCGCATCGGGGGTTCGTCCGTCCGCCGTCGTCACATCGGCCCCGGGACGCGGCGCATCGCCTTTCGCTCGACTCGAACCGAAATTTTCACAAGGCCCGTCGGCCCGGATCGACTCCGGTACGCCGCGCGTCGCCTTTCGCTCGACTCGGACCGAAATTTTCACAAGTCCGGTCGGCCCGTATCGACTCCGGGACGCCGCGCGTTGCCTCTGGGTCGACTCGGAACGAAATTCTCACAAGTGTCCCGTCGCGCCGCATCGGGGGTCGGTCCGTCCACCGTCGTCCCATCGGCCCCGGGACGCGGCGCATTGCCTTTCGGACGACCCGTACGAAAATTTTCACAAATCCCGCCGTTCCACGGTCGGTTCGCGGGTCCAGCGCCGACTATCGCGGGACGCGGCGCATTGCCTTTTTGTCGCCTGGGACGAAAAAAATTCCCAAGTCCCTTGGGGATCGAGGACGACGGACGACGGTCGACGTATCATCAAAAGAATAATTACGGCCTATTATACCGTCGCCGAATCCCGCGACGTAACGAGGGGGTCCACCGGTCCCTCCGGTCGCGCTTGTCGGCCTTGCGTTCGCCGACCGGCGATCCGAGCTGCTGCCTCGGTTATATCTCGAGTGGCAAGTGGGTACGGGAAAAAAATTTTCTTTTCCAAGTCCCCGCACTCGCATTGCCATCGCACCCGCTCGGCGAGCAGAGCGCGGCCGCGCCGGTCCGCCTGCGACTCGTCCGACATGGGACGAGCGACGCGTCGCGTGACCGGCGTCGAGCCAGCGCTTTGCAAACACAAACACATTTGGGCCTCGTCTAACCGACAAGACGAATCCCCAAGCCAAGGGCTGAGTCTCAACTGATTGCAGCGTGGTAACTGCTCCACCGAGTACAACACCCCGCCAGGTACCTTAGTCGTCTACAGACGATTCCGAGTCTCGACATCGAACTGGATGACCCATGATCGACCGTTCGAGGCCGGACCGACGAGCGGGAAGATCCCGACAAAGGCCGAAGACCCCGCCCGGCAAACAGGGCTCGTGCGACGACTGGTTCGTGGACCGGCCACCTAGTAAAGTTACATTGTTTTGAGCCTTTCGACCCACGAGACTTCCAGAAATATCGTTGCCCCCTTTGACTACAGAGGATACGGCCTCAGAGGCGTTTAGGCATAACCCCACGGATGGTAGCTCCGCACCACCGGCCGCTCGACCGAGTGTGTGAACCAAATGTCCGAACCTGCGGTTCCTCTCGTACCGAGCAGGATTACTATCGCAACGACAAGTCATCAGTAGGGTAAAACTAACCCGTCTCACGACGTTCTAAAACCGGCTCACGTTCCCTATTAGTGGGTGAACAATCCAACGCTTGGCGAATTCTGCTTCGCAATGATAGGAAGAGCCGACATCGAAGGATCAAAAAGCGACGTCGCTATGAACGCTCGGCCGCCACAAGTCAGTTATCCCTGTGGTAACTTTTCTGACACCTCTTGCTGAAAACTCTTCAAGCCAAAAGGATTGATAGGCCGTTGTTTTGTCGGAAATTGATCACCAGGATTAATTCCCGTACTTCCCTTTCATCTTGAAATTAATACTTACAACAATTATTAATATGGGCGAGGCTAGGTATTTTTAATAAATCCACTCGGTTTGGGGGTCAATCAAAGATGGTTTATTACCCCAGAGGAGGAAAACCTCAGCAGGAACTGAGTAAAAACCTCCTCGAAATCGTGTACAATGTATGTGAATGAATGTTAGATTTATGAGTGGATGTGTGCACTGGATGTATCTAGAGAGAGAATTGTGACGCTTCGAGTGAAGACACAATAGGGGTGAGCTCAACCGCCTTACAAGATGCTAGCGTGGAAGCTAGTTACACGATAATTATCAAGGCGATAATTAATTCCCTAGTGGGAATACAAGAGAGAGATGGAACGGCCGAGAGGCGCTCCTTCAATGGCCGAGAGGCGCTCTTTTTATGGCCGAGAGGCGCTATTCGAATGGCCGAGAGGCGCTATGTCATGGAGTGACGACGAGTGTCGACCCTCTTATGCCGCAGTGGCATTGTCTCAGTTATGTATTAACACGACCATCGTGACAAATACTACTTAGCGTCAGTTTAAATCAGAGATTCGAATCATAGGCTCACCAAATTGGAGAGGAGCTTGAGTGCTGTCTGGCTCACGCGTATCAAGCAACTGCCCGTGCCAGCACGTGTTGACCCGGCGTTTCTCCGACTTACCGTACTGCGCATGTCAGGTAGCCATTGTTTTCGAGTTCTGCACAGATTTGAAGGTGTGTGTCACACGCAATCACATACGCGTATCCCAATACAAGTAACTCTGCCGTGTAGGCACGATACACACCCAATACAAGTAACTCTGCCGTGTAGGCACGATACACACTCCCCCCGTTGCGAATGAATGAGCAATGTAATGTGTGATCATGGTATTGTACGATTTAATGTGAGATACAGTACATCAAATTCACAGATATTTGTCAAGAATTAATTGGTAAAGGACACAACATAGTGACGTTTTGTTTGAACAACCCTTGTGCTGTTCTGACAGTGGCGACTCGTACCACTCCATCATCCCCTGGATGGGTTTCGACCACCACCCCCAATTGCCACCACATACATGGTTGGTTTTTGTCCATGAGTAGTACTATCTGGTTGGTTGTGAGTTCACCCTGGGAAGAATGCCATTTCTGGCGGATTTGGAGCTCGTGGAGATACTCCAAGTACCAGCGCTTCCAAAAGTCCTGTCTGGCCTTGGTAATGAATTGCCACACGCTGAGTCGGTTATCTGGGACATCAGAAAAATCATCTTCAGGTAGCATGGTGAGAGGACGCCCTATCAAGATATAGGCAGGTGTCAGAGCAATAGGATCGTTAGGATCACTAGATAATGAGCATAGAGGTCGAGAATTAAGTACGGATTCAATTTGTATGGCTAAGGAATTTAATTCCTCAAAGGTAAGAAGTTGTTCTTTCACCACTCGTTTGAAGTGATGCTTAAATGACTTCACAGCCGCCTCCCAAATGCCCCCAAAGTGAGGGGAAAGTGGAGGGTTGAAGTGACAAGTAATGTTTTTCCTCACAGCATACTCGTTTACTTGGTCATGATGCGATTGGGAGGTGAATAAGGAGTAAAGTTCTCGTAGTTGGTTATTCGCGCCCACAAAATTGGTACCGTTGTCCGAATAAACATGAGACGGGACACCTCAACGTCCAGTGAACCGTCCGAAGGCACCCAGGAACCCGTCGGTGGTCAGATCGCTTACGATTTCGAGATGTACGGCCTTTGTCGCCATGCAAACGAATACACACCCGTATACCTTGATCTTGGTTCGATTTCTGAATTTTCGTTCTTTGATGAATAAGGGTCCGAAACAATCTACACCCGCATGTGAGAATGCGGCTGAATTCGTGACTCGTGCACTGCGCAGGTCTGCCATCTTTCTGTGCAGTAACACGGGACGATGTCGAACACATTCGACACATCGTCGGACAATTTGTCGTACTTGCCCCTTTCTATCTAGCAGCCAGAATCGGTGTCGAAGATTTGAGAGTGTGCTCTGGATACCGGAATGGAATGCATTCTTATGAGTCTCACGAATGATTATATCAGTGACATGATGATGAGAAGGCAACAGAATCGGGTGTTTTTTGGTGAAAGAGATAGGTGCGTGTTTCAGACGTCCGCCAACTCGAAGCAGACCCTGTTGGTCGAGAAATGTATTGAGACATCGAAGTCGTAGGTTTTTCGTCTCGCCAGTTTCCTTGATCTGTTCAATTTCGTCGTGGAATTGTTCATTTTGAATCAGAGTTAGGATTCTCAGTTCAGTCAACGCTCTCTCCTCCACGCTCAAGAGTTTGTGTTTAAATTCACTGGAGTTGCGCATGCGCAGACAATAAGCGAGAGAATTCACGAGAGTTGAGTAAGAAGAAAAACGTTGAGAGATATCCGAGGTGGTGGATGACAAACAGATGTTTTTCCTAACACCGGGAAGTTCCGATGGGGTCAATTGAATGGGAGTGGGCCACTTATCATGGTTTTGTGTGAGCCATGAAGGGCCCTCGAACCACATTTGATTGGCCAGGAACTCAGAGGGGAGTTGACCTCTGGATAAGCAATCAGCCGGATTGTCCTTGGTACGGACATGTCTCCGTTCGATTTTGTCTCCAAGAGACTGGATTTCTGTGACGCGATTGGCTTCAAAGACCTTGAGAGACTCGGGCGATCTTTTGAGCCATTGGAGGACAATAGTAGAGTCAGACCAGAAGATAGTTTGCGATATAGGGAAATCAAAGGCCGGTAGTGCGTCTCGATACAAGCGTGAGAGTAGCTGTGCACCACACAGTTCTAGCTTCGGAATAGTCATATCCTTGATTGGGGCGACTCTCGTTTTTGAGCACGCCAACCGGACAATCATTTGTCCCTGTTGGTTCGTTGATCTTACATATAGACAAGCACCATAGCCAACCTGGCTTGCGTCACAGAAGCCGTGTAGCTCAATCTCAGTTGGATTAGGAAGTATGAGATTGCGCTCGATAGAAAAGTCCCTGATGGATGGTAGCTGTTCCGCAAATTTGAGCCAGCGAGTGTGCAGTTCTTGTGGCACTGCCTCGTCCCAATGGACCTTAGATTTCCAACACTGTTGGATGATGGTTTTTGCAGCTAGTACCACCGGACCCAGCAGACCAATGGGATCGAAGATTTTCGCGATATCGGAGAGAATTGTTCGTTTAGTTATTTTTCGAGAGGCATCAATTGGACTGACAGTGTAGATGAAGCTATCGGTAAGTGAATTCCACGCAATGCCAAGAGTTTTCGAGACTGGATCGTTATTGATTGCACCATCCAAGTCCAGGGTTCTTTCGTCAAGGTTGTCAAGGGCATGTTGATGATTGGACGCCCATTGTCTAAGCTCGAAACCTCCCTTTCTTACGAGTTGAATGATCTCATCACGCAATTGGAGGATTTCAGTCAAGGAGTTGGCTCCAGTTAACAGATTGTCGACATAACAGTCTCGTTTCAAGACTTGAGAAGCCTTCGGAAAATTGTGAGCTTCATCGTCAGCAAGTCGATTCACTGTACGTGTCGCTAGAAATGGTGCAGCAGAGACACCGAAGGTAACTCGACGGAGTTCGTAAGTGCTGATAGTGTTGTTATGATAGTAGAGGATTCGTTGGAATTTGTGATGATCAGAGTGAACACAGATTTGGCGATACATCTGCTCAATATCTGAGGTCATAGCATAGACGTAAACACGGAAACGTAGGAGAATAGTGAAGAGGTTGTCTTGGATAGTGGGTCCGGTCAACAAGACGTCGTTCAGGGAGATACCCTTCTCGGATTTGGCAGAAGCGTCAAACACGACGCGCACCTTGGTAGTGGTGCTGGAAGCCTTAATCACTGGATGGTGAGGCATGTAATACCCGGGTTCATGGTCATCTAGGACGTGCACCATGTGACCAAGGTCAATATATTCCTGCATGACCTTTTAGTATTCAGCCTTGAGCTGCGCGTCAGCATTTAGCCTTCTTTGCAAGGACAGAAATCGTCGATAAGCTTGATTCTTCGAGTTTCCAAAATCTACGTCTTCAATGCGGAAAGGCAGTTGAACAACGTAACGTCCTTCTGCGTTACGAGTCGTGTATTGTTGGTAATGTTGTTCACATAGGGAATTGTCTAGGGATCTGGAACCCCTTGGGCCCGCGTCTTCAATCGTCCAGAACCTAGTTAATTGACTCGACAAATCTGTCAGTTGACAGGATACAGGTTGCCAGTTATTGTCGTCGTTAATTCCCCCAGCAACGACCCAGCCTAGTTGTGTTTTTTATATGATTAGGTCGCAATCGTTTCGTGAAAGGTTGATTTGTCCAATGGACAGGAGAGATAGAGTGATTCCCGATCCAATGAGGACGTCTACTGTTTGTGGTATGTGAAATTGAGGATCAGCCAATTTAATGTTTTTAGGTAAGTGAATTTTGTCGCGCGGGAAGGTCTCACTTGGACTTATGTCCGCGATTTGGTTAACTGTTAAGAATGTTATTGGTCTTTTGAATTTATTATCGAGAGATTTACAAGTTACTTGAACAAGGTGTTTAGAGAAAGTTTGCATTCCATTAACTGCCCCGATGGGAAGTGAGCAAGTCTGCATTGGAAGTTTTAATTTCAGTGTTAGATTTTCCGTAATGAAATTGGCTGTTGCCCAAGTGTCAAGTAAAGCACGAGCTTGTATGAATTTACCAGATGAGTCGCGCAGCTGTATGAGCGCGCTCATCATGAGTTGGAATCGCGGTGTTCGTAGGATCGTTGCGAGAGTGTGTGCGGCTAGTCAGGTTGTCGCGCTCTTGTCGGCGGCTGCAGTAGCAGGTGTTTGGATTCTTTGTGTATTGGTACCAGTGTGTTCATTAATTGTGTTTCGTGGATAATGTAACATGGTGTGATGGAATTTGTTACAGGTCTTGCATCTAATAGAGGTACAGGCCCCCTTGTGGTTCCGCATGCAGTTTTGGCAGAGTCGAGCTGATTTGACGAATTTAACTCGTTGATCAACTGTCAGTGTGTTAAAGTGAGGACATTTGTAAAGAGGATGAGAACCTTTGCAATGAGCACAGGTGCTAGAGATTGATGTTACAAGTGCTCGTGTTATGTGTTCGGTCCTTTGGTATTTGCGAGGGTTGCCAGTTTGATCACGTCGTCGTTTGAATGAGTTAGTGTGTGATTCTGGTTTGCGTGAGCTAAGCCGGAAGGCTGTTTTTGTCACGAATTTACTAAAGAGTTCAAAGGTTGGAAGAATATTGTCATCGTCAAAGGTCTCCTCCCATTTATCTCTAATTTCTATTGGTAATTTAAGTTCAAGTATGCGCACCACAAATGCCTCGGTCGGTTTTGCCTTTAATGTATCTAAACAATTCAAGTGTTGGCGAGCTTCGTTTATGAGTTTAGTAAGATTTTCATTGGTCGGATTAGATATGGGATTGAGATGCAAGAGAGCATCATAATCTTTATATGCTAGCGGACGTTCCTTCTGATAAGTATCAGTTAAAAGAGCCCAAGCCCTTTGATAGTTTTCTGCGCTTGCATCGAAAAGCGAGAGTTTGTGTGATGCTGTGTCGTGCAATGCTCCGCGGAGGTATATGAATTTGTCAATATCCTCAACGTCTTCACGTTTTTCCATCATAGTCTGAAACTTGTTTTTAAAAGAAAGCCAATTTTCAAAATTCCCGTCAAACTTGGGTATTTCAGTCGTGGGGAGTTTAGCACGACGGTGTGTATCGGTCGTTGTGTTATTATTGGTTGAGTTATTGAGTGTACCCTTGTTGAGCAAGTCTTCAGCCGCGGCTCTTGCTTGATTGGCATGTAATATTTTACTGGAGAGTTCGTGATAATTTGTGCGTAACTCTTCAGCGAGAAATACCTCTGGGTCCTCGGGCCTTGTCATTTCAAGCTTGTCGGCAAGTTTGTTATAGATTTTAAACCATTCTGCCAATTTATTAGAGCGCAAATTTGTTACTGCATGATTAGCTGTTTCGTCTTCGAATTCCCTTCGGATTGTTTCTATTTTCTTAGCAAGTGTCTCGCGTTTTGTGCTCAAGGGAATGTTTTTGGCGTCCATTTTGAGATAGTTTTATATAGTAATAATATAATGTGAGAATCACTGATGTGATTTGGAAGAAAAATTAAATATTTAGAATTTGATTAACAAATAACGAAATAAACAATTGCACACGCGGTGACAATTATTGCACAGGTTAAATAAATGAATGTATGATCGAATAATATTATTTCCTGTTAATAGTAAGTTAATGTTGGAACTTATCTCTTGTCTTATTGCGTCCCACGATGCTGGTGGCAGGCGGTGACGTCGTATTGCAGTTGACCTTTGATTCACTTGACACTCGTAAACCAGGGGTCGTGAGTTCAAACCTCACAGGAGGCACCAAATGTTTTGTCGGAAATTGACCACCAGGATTAATTCCCGTACTTCTCTTTCATCTTGAAATTAATACTTATAACAATTATTAATATGGGCAAGGTTAGGTATTTTAAATAAATCCACTCGGTTTGGGGGTCAATCAAAGATGGTTTATTACCCCAGAGGAGGAAAACCTCAGCAGGAACTGAGTAAAAACCTCCTCGAAATCATGTACAATGTATGTGAATGAATGTTAGATTTATGAGTGGATGTGTGCACTGGATGTATCTAGAGAGAGAATTGTGACGCTTCGAGTGAAGACACAATAGGGGTGAGCTCAACCGCCTTACAAGATGCTAGCGTGGAAGCTAGTTACACGATAATTATCAAGGCGATAATTAATTCTCCAGTGGGAATACAGGAGAGAGATGGAACGGCCGAGAGGCGCTCCTTTAATGGCCGAGAGGCGCTATTTTTATGGCCGAGAGGCGCTATTTGAATGGCCGAGAGGCGCTATGTCATGGACTGACGACGAGTGTCGACCCTCTTATGCCGCAGTGGCATTGTCTCAGTTATGTATCAACACGACCATCGTGACAAATACTACTTAGCGTCAGTTCAAATCAGAGATTCGAATCATAGGCTCACCAAATTGGAGAGGAGCTTGAGTGCTGTCTGGCTCACGCGTATCAAGCAACTGCCCGTGCCAGCACGTGTTGACCCGGCGTTTCTCCGACTTACCGTACTGCGCATGTCAGGTAGCCATTGTTTTCGAGTTCTGCACAGATTTGAAGGTGTGTGTCACACGTAATCACATACGCGTATCCCAATACAAGTAACTCTGCCGTGTAGGCACGATACAGCCATGCTTTCGCAGTCTCTATGCGTACTGAACATCGAGATCAAGCCAGCTTTTGCCCTTTTGCTCTACGCGATGTTTCTGTCCTCGCTGAGCTGGCCTTAGGACACCTGCGTTATTCTTTGACAGATGTACCACCCCAGTCAAACTCCCCGCCTGGCAGTGTCCTCGAATCGGATCACGCGGGAGTATGATCGACGATCGGCCGAAGCCTCACGCCACTCTCACACGCTTGGCTCTAGAACACCGTGACAGCCGGGACGAAAGTCCTCGACGCACGCGCTCCGCCTAACCGAGTAAGTAAAGAAACGATGAAAGTAGTGCTATTTCACCGGCGATGTTGCCACCTCCCATTAATGCCACACCTCTCATTTCTCCTCACAGTGCCAGACTAGAGTCAAGTTCAACAGGGTCTTCTTTCCCCGCTAATTTTTCCAAGCCCGTTCCCTTGGCAGTGGTTTCGCTAGATAGTAGATAGGGACAGTGGGAATCTCGTTAATCCATTCATGCGCGTCACTAATTAGATGACGAGGCATTTGGCAATTTTTTTTTTTTTTTTTTTTTTTAATAATAAAGTATGCTATTTGCATATTCTATTACATTATGATGTAGCTCAATATCCGAGTGAAGCTCATGCACCTATCCTATTCCTGCCCTCCTTGTTGCTTTCCTTCTATTCATTGTGGTTACGCTGTTGAAGAAGTTCCACTCCGCTAGTCCTCTAATTATCACTCTGCTAGAGATGGTCTTAATGTCATTTTTGCGTAGGATTCCTCCTCTCAGAAGTTCGGTCGCCGAAGTCTCGGACCACAACCCTCTGCAGCTGAGAATCGTTGCAAGGGTGACTACTCGTTCGGAATTGTACCTTGCTTTAACCGCTTCGATGAGACTCTGATTTTGGGCATACTTGTTGACTTTCTCTCGGCAAATTCTTTCACGATCCGTCTTTTCGCTGGTGATTCCTACGTCAATGATGATGGTTGTCCGACCCTTGGACGCGGTTACATCGGGTTTCCTCAGGCCCTCCAAGGTGTTAAAGCGCGGTTCCTTTTCAACCTCGAATTCCGCTCTCTTTAGATTTTTTGCGATATATTCCACGATTGCGTTGTGTCTTTCAATTCGCATGGGGTGTGTTCGCCCGCAGAATTGCAATATGTGGTTGAGAGTCTCTGCATCGCCGCAACCGGCTCTACATCTTTTATCTTCGACCCGACCGCGCGCTGTCCTAGATTTAGTCGGAAGTGCATTGACTCTCAATTTACAAGAGTTTATAAAATCTCTGCCCCTGAGGAACCTTGTATTGTCGCCAATCCAAGAGTGTTGACCGGTTACACGATGAGAATCTCTCAGAGCTGCCCCATTGACCCTCTTGTATAGCAGACTCGCCCACCATCTATTTATCTTCTCATTGGAGTCCAGGATATTATTAGATTCGTCTTTGAGTCTTAGGTCGGTTTTCTTGACCTCATTCTCTTGACCTCATTCGTATAATGGCTCCGCGTATTTCAAAGCAGCAATTTTTATCGACGTAGGTCTTTTTCTCCTTAGGCACGGTTCTAATCGCTATAGAAAAGCATTTCCCGGGATTGGTTTCGAGACCGCATTGGTAGAGAAATTCGGCTGTTTGGTTTATCAGCCTCTGTAAGCCGGCCTTTGTCTGTGCAATCAATATTAGATCGTCGGCAAATGCTATTATGTTGGCTTTCAGCCCGTCCATAGACACACCAACTTCAAGAGGTGTAAGCTTGATCATTTCATCCATAACAAAGTTAAATAGGTGAGGAGACGGAGGATCACCTTGCTTAACACCACAAGTTGGGTGTATGGGTTCTGACTCCCAGCCGGCATGCTGAAGGATTGTTTGGTTCATTTCATAGCTATTCATGATGTACTCTACCATTGGCGCTGGTAGTCCTTTGGTCTTCAGGATAAGTTGCAGGGCCTCGAAGGTTACCGAATCAAAGGCTTTCTTCATGTCCAAGGAGGCTAAAAATATGCTCTTGTGCTTCTCGCGATGGTAATGAAGCGCAAGATCCAGTAGCACTGTATTATCCGCACATCCGTCCGCGTCGGTAAAACCTCTTTGTCGTGGATCCAGCTTAACCGTTTTAAGCCTATCAGCGAGCACTTTGTGGAAGGTTCTTAATATGACGGAGGATACCGTTATTGGTATCGAAAATCACTAGGATCTTGTGAGCCCTTCTTTTTTGGTATCAGGACTGTTCTTGACACATTAAGATGTTCTGGAACCTTACCACAATACATAAATAAATTGAATAATCTAGATAGTTCCGCCAATGGAACCTTCCTGAGGGTGCTCGCTGATACGCCGTCCGGACCTACGGCTGTCTTCATCGGGGGAAAAGCAGCTTTGACCTCTCGTGGGAGAATTGGGTCCCATAGCTCCTCAATCGATTGAGCAGCTTCTGGCATAGGGTTCGGTGCTAGGCCGGTGTTTTTGGTCATAACCGCTTTCCAGTAAGGTTTCATACGCTCCTGCGGTATGCCCTCCTCGTGACCCAGCTGATCTTCTAGGATCCTCTTCGCACACTTACTGGGGTCCCTTTTCCAAAGGTCCTGCACTCGAGCATATTCAGCTCTCCTTGCCCTCTTTTTACTAGTTGGCTCTTCAACGCCCCGGGTTTCAGTCATTTGGCGCTGTTTGTGACGTACTTGCCTGGCAAAGTTACCTTTCAGATAGAGTCCCAGTTCCACTATTATTTCTTTACGGGATTTTGTCGCAGTGGCCATACACCAGTTGTCAATTATGTGTGCGTTGAAATCCGTGCCGGTAACTGGAGTCAGGGAGTCAAAGTAATTCTTCCCACGATTGCTTATAGTAGGCGCTAGATCTTCAGCAGTGCTGAGGTTTTCAGAGTCGCTGCTGGTACTGCTTTGATGGGCTTCTCTTTCCGACCGCAGAATGGTGATATATTTGTTGACCCTCCGTTTATAGCTGGCTCTTCGACGATGACTTTTTATGGCGTCCAGGGACCGGTCTTTCTCAGGGTCGTCTGCAAGGTTGCTGAAGAACGTATGAAGTTCTTGATTCATGTACGGCTTCTTACCTTCCAACTCGTACCGAAGCATAATTTCAGCCTCCTTTCTAGCCATCATCTCTTTCTCTTCTTCGGTCCAGCGAGGTATGTTGCCTGTTCCTTTACGAGCTTGCTGTTCATCGTACCAAGCCTTGTGCATGTGTTGTTCGTGTACGCCCCGCCCTGTTTTCTTCGCGAACGTCATACCACAATCTGGAAAACCACACGTAAGCGGGTTTCCATCACGATCACCATCATTCTCAGGATGCACAAATGCACTCGCCTCTTGAGCTGGCTCAGCAACGTCAGCGGACGTGCTGGCTTTTAACGCCTTCCGCGTTTGTCTAGTTTCGATTGGACCAGCTGTTTCTCAGGCAAAGGGGCAGGTAACCCCAGAGCCCGTTTCGCTTCGGTCGGATTCAGCCGCCTCCGAAAAGGCGTTGATGGCGGGAACCACGAAGAGAAATTTCAAAGCAGACAATAAATTATAAAATCGTGTCGTCGACATCACCGCACGAAAACAATCTGGAGCCGAACCGTCAGTTGCCCATAGTTCTTTTAAATTTAGTCTTGATGCTTCGTGTACTCCTATCAGATATAATAAACCAATCATAGCTCGTATTTCGTCGACTGAAGTCGGGTGAGTTTCTGTTTGAGATTTTTTTGATGAACGTACAACTTCCAAAACAATATTAGTATTATCAACAATTTTCTCAATTGTTTCTTGAAGAAAAAATAAATTCCAGCAATCCAGAGGTGTTTTTGCATCCTTTGCGCAATTCTTAACTCCGGGTAGACGAAGAACAATATTCGGTCGTTTTGTACGGACTCTCGGATTAGGTGGATCATGGAACCATTTTGTAGTTTTATCTTTCCCCAACAAAAATTTTTTATTCTCAACTTCCTTCTCCAGTGGACTGTTGTTATTGTCGTCTGTGTCACCTCCATCATCTGAATCATCTTCTGATTGCTCAGTGTTGGAGTCATGGTTACTAAATTCTGATTCAGCGTCAGACATCTCGTCAAAATCTGAGACACCAGTATCACTTTCGTCTCCTAAGTCAGTTGGTTGGTCCATGTCGTGTAACCTGGTAATATGCAATGGAAATTTGTTATTGAATGTATAAACTGTATCCACTGATACGTGGAAAAAAAAATTAAAATTTTTGAGTGTATGTTCACAAAAAGCCAAGAAGTGATAAGTGACAAATTATTATAAATTGTGAAAAGTTTCTTATTCAAGTTATTGAAATTTTCGAGAACAAAATATTTGAGATAATTAAACAATTTTATTTTGCATAATTTATGAATCTTGATAAACAATCACACTCGAGTTAAAACATATTTTTAGGTTACATATGTGTTTATAACAGAAAAACATTAATACATAATGTGTCGAATTTACTTACTTTGTTTATACACTAAATTAATAATAACACTTATGAACTAGCATACAACTAAGAATAATTATTTATAAATTATTACATTTTTAGTTTTTAGTAAACAATACTGGTACACTTGTACACAAGCTTTGAAATACTGTGCATTTGTATATTTATATACATTTAAAATGGCGGCTAGAAACTACGAAGACAGCCGAAACTAAACGAAGTCATACGAATAGCAATTTTTTATGTGCCTGACTTTACTTACGTGATGAGAGAAACTCTCACGGTTGATAAATAAATAATTTTTTTTCTTTATTTTTCAAGATTAAAAAATTTTTATTTTTCGTATCATTTAAAGCATTATATTTTAGGAAGGTAAAAAAATTTTTAGGGGGTCATTCCATTTGAATTTTGAAAGAAAAAGAGTTGTGAAAAAAGTGTGAGAGAATCTCGCTACACGATAGTTCCGAAGGGTTAATATGACCACGAGACCGAAAGCGAATAAATACCGTGGGGAAAAGTTGAAAAGAACTTTGAAGAGAGAGTTCAAGAGTACGTGAAACCGTTCAGGGGTAAACCTGAGAAACCCGAAAGATCGAACGGGGAGATTCATCGTCAGTGACGCAGGCTTCGCCGCGGCTCGTGATGTCGGGACCTCGCGTCCACGGCACTCGGTCGCGGTGCAATGTCCGGCGGCGCCGGCGTGCACTTCTCCCCTAGTAGGACGTCACGACTCGTTGGGTGTCGTTCTAAGGCCCGGTCGGCTGCCTGTCTCGGCGTTGTCGTCGGGGCAGACCCCCGGTTGCCCGTCCGGCTGCCCGGCGGTACCCACACGGTATGGAGCCGCATTAAACTGCGTCGGGCCCGCCGCAAGCGCGGTCAGTGATTCCCGGTGGTCGGACCTAGCGCCGTCCCCGGGCCTGGCCAGCTGTTGGCTGGCGGTGTCCTCTGGCTGGCTCGTTCGAATTATCAAATACCGGTCAGCGAGGCTATTGCTTTGGGTACTTTCAGGATCCGTCTTGAAACACGGACCAAGGAGTCTAACATGTGCATAAGTCATCGGGACGAGCAAACCTGAAGGCGAAATGAAAGTAAAGGTCAGCCCAGCGCTGACCGAGGGAGGATGGGCCGCGTCACGATGCGGCCTCGCACTCCCGGGGCGTCTTGTTCTTACTGCCAGAAGAGGCGCACCCAGAGCGTACACGTTGGGACCCGAAAGATGGTGAACTCTGCCTGGTCGGGACGAAGTCAGGAAAAACCCTGATGGAGGTCCGTAGCGATTCTAACGTGCAAATCGATCGTCGGAACTGGGTATAGGGGCGAAAGACTAATCGAACCACCTAGTAGCTGGTTCCCTCCGAAGTTTTCCTCAGGATAGCTGGCACTTGCGTACAAAACGTACACGAGTCACATCCGGTAAAGCGAATGATTAGAGGCCTTGGGGCCGAAACGACCTCAACCTATTCTCAAACTTCAAATGGGTGAGATCTCTGGCTTGCTTGAACTATGAAGCCACGAGATCTCGGATCAGAGTGCCAAGTGGGCCAGTTTTGGTAAGCAGAACTGGCGCTGTGGGATGAACCAAACGCCGAGTCAAGGCGCCAAAGTCGACGCTTATGGGATACCATGAAAGGCGTTGGTTGCTTAAGACAGCAGGACGGTGGCCACGAAAGTCGGAATACGCTGAGGAGTGTGTCACAATTCACCTGCCGAAGCAACTAGCCCTGAAAATGGATGGCGCTGAAGCGTCGCGCCTATACTCGGCCGTCAGCGGCATACGAGGCGGCCTAGGCCGTTATGAAGCCCTGACGAGTAGGAGGGTCGCGGTAGTGTGCGCAGAAGGGTCTGGGCGTGAGCCTGCCTGGAGCCGCCGTCGGTGCAGATCTTGGTGGTGGTAGCAAATACTCCAGCGAGGCCCTGGAGGACTGACGTGGAGAAGGGTTTCGTGTGAACAGCCGTTGCACACGAGTCAGTCGATCCTAAGCCCTAAGAGAAATCCGATGACGATGTTGGTGTATTTCTATGCCTGACACGCGCGTCGTGACGCCGGTGATTGTGCGAACGTCGGGCCTCGCTCGGCGTTCCCCCCAGCGTGGGCGCCCGTGGTTTGAAATGTGACACACCCGTCGGGCAAAAGGGAATCCGGTTCCTATTCCGGAACCCGGCAGCGGAACCGTTTACAAGTCGGGCCCTTGCAAGAAAGTTCGTCGGGGTAACCCAAAAAGACCAGGAGACGCCGTCGGGGGATCCGGAAAGAGTTTTCTTTTCTGTATAAGCGTTCGAGTTCCCTGGAATCCTCTAGCAGGGAGATTGGGTTTGGAACGCGAAGAGCACCGCAGTTGCGGCTGTGTCCGGATCCTCCCCTCGGACCTTGAAAATCCAGGAAAGGGCCACGTGGAGGTCTCGCGCCGGTTCGTACCCATATCCGCAGCAGGTCTCCAAAGTAAATAACCTCTAGTCGATAGACTAATGTAGGTCAAGGAAGTCGGCAAATTGGACCCGTTACTTCGGAATAAGGATTGGCTCTGAGGATCGGGGCCTGTCGGGCTTGGTCGGAAAGCGGGTTTGGCTGACGTGCCGGGCCTGGGCGAGGTGATGGTAATAACCGGATCCAAGCTCGGTCCCGTGCCTTGGCCTCCCGCGGATCTTCCTTGCTGCGAGGCTTCGGCGGCGGTTCGCCGTTGCTGTCGTCCTCTTCGGCCGCCATTCAACGGTCAGCTCAGAACTGGCACGGACTAGGGGAATCCGACTGTCTAATTAAAACAAAGCATTGCGATGGAACTAGCGGGTGTTGACGCAATGTGATTTCTGCCCGGTGCTCTGAATGTCAACGTGACGAAATTCGAGCAAGCGCGGGTAAACGGCGGGAGTAACTATGACTTCGACTCTCTTAAGTGGGTTGTGGCTGGGTGTCGGAGCGGTGGTAGAGTGCTCGCGACGTCCTAGCTGCAAGACACATGTGCCAACCGTCACCTCCTCGTGGTGAGAGTCGGGCAATGCGTGCGGGTATCACAACTCGCATCTAGCTAACGACGGTTGGCTGACATCCGCCTAAAGACTGCTCCCCTCGGGGAACTGTCACGTGCTCACCGACCGGCCACTGGCGGGCGGCCGATAAACGGCGGGGGCTTAAGGGTGGGGGGGGGTTGCCAGCCCCCCCCCCCCCCCCCCAGTCACTTTCAGCAGGCCCGCAAACAAGAAAGATTAGAACGAGAACCCGCCGCGTGCCTCAGCCCGGCGGGCCTGCTGAAACAAGAACCCGGGGGGAGCTAGTCAATTCCCCGGAGGTGGCTGTGGGGGTAGTGGACGACCCCACGCCAGTCCCTGAAGACAAACCGCACCCTATCGACCCAGACCCAGCACCCGAGCGGTATGACTGCGGTGACTGCGAGCAGGACTTCGCTACAAAGCGAAGGCTTGGAGTTCACCGCAGGATACGGCACCCTGTGGATGTAAATGCAGCTATTGAACTGCCCGGCGCCAAGCTCATGTGGATGGATAAAGAATTGCGTGTGATGGCACGCAAGGAGGCTCAGGCCACCGAGCGGGGACTGAGGTTCATGAACCTACACCTTCTCGCTCTGGTCCCCGGTAGGACCCAGGAGGCGATTAGAGGGGTCCGGCGCAGGCCGGACTACTGAAGAATGGTTGAGGCAGCCCAGCACCAACAAGAGGCTGCCCACTCGCCCCCTGGGACTCCTACTGGACTACCGGGACAAAGGAGCCGTTCGCTGCCGTCACCGCGTGAGCGCTCTCCCTTCGCCGATCCAGCAAGGGTAACACCACCCACACCAGCGGCACCTGCTCCCGCTACAACTTGTGGGTGGGACCTTGCTATAGCTATACGTCGCTTGACCGTGATAGCCCTGCAGGAGGAGCATCATCGTGCCAACGAGTTGGCCGACATCGCTGATGATGCTCTTGATGGGGGAAATACAGACGTCGCCATAATCGAGTGGTTAAGCAGAGTATTTCCCCCTGCAGCTGCTGCAGCTGGATCCAGGCGCCGTAAGCCGGCCGCAGACTCAATCCGCCAGAGGTATGAAAGCTGCCGTCAAGGAGGACACTGCGTCGTCGTGAGTACGCCAGAGTCCAGACCAGGTAGAAAAACCATCGACGTCACGTAGCTCGGGAGATCCTAGAAGGAGGCCCCAGTTCGACCAACCACACCGTGGACGAATTAGTCACGCACTGGGGCCCACTCCTTGGACATCCGTCTGAGGACTACGCAGGACCTTCTAGGAACCCGCCGGAAAGACCCGAGCTACGGTACACGTGGAACCCAATCTCCGCTCAGGAGATTGACGACATCAAGGTCCCCGTGTCATCGTCACCCTGTCCAGACATGGTTGCGGCGAGGCAGTGGCGCGCGGTATCACCATCTACCCGCGCGCTCCTCTAAAATGTCGTCATGCTCAAGGGGTGGTTCCCAAGACAACTCCTTCAGAGCCGGACTATCTTCATTCCGAAGAAAAAGGTACCGGAAAATCCTGGGGACTACCGACCAATTTCGATTGGCTCGGTAGTGGTTCGCCAACTCCACCGCATTCTTGCTGTCCGCCTTAGATCCGCCAACCTTACCGACGATCGCCAACGTGCGTTTATTGCGGCCGACGAAACGGCCGAAAATACGGCCGTCCTCGACATCATCTTATGGACGGCCCGCACGCTGCGTCGCGAGCTCTACGTGGCTACCCTTGATGTCGCGAAGGCATTTGACACGGTAAGCCACGGGGCGCTCGCAACGATCGTCGGACGGCTCGGCCAACCCAACCGCTTGGTGTCCTATGTGGCCGAGCTGTACAAAGGCGCTACCACCAGGCTGGCGGCGGACAGGAGAATGTCCCCTCCGGTACCAGTCCGGCGCGGAGTTCGTAATGGAGACCCCCTCTCGCCGATTCTTTTCAACCTGGTCGCAAACAAAATCCTTGCGACCGTGCCCTCTGAGGTCGGGTTTATCCTCGAAGGCGAGAGGATTGCCTGTCTCGCGTTCGCGGATGACCTGACCCTAATGACATCCTCTAAGTGGGAAATGCAGGGGGCACTCGCTAAGGTTAAAGAGACGGCAGCTGGCATGGGGCTGATGCTTAACCCGTCCAAGTGTACCGCTTCATCTTTGGTGCCCGCCGGTAAGGTGAAGAAGGTCAAAACCGTAGTCAAACCGCTGTTTCGACTACGGGACGGCCCTCTGACCCAAACCGGCGTGCTCCAGAAGTGGAGTTACTTGGGAGGCGAGTTCAGCCCCGGGGGGCTTACGACTGTCGAGGCCGAGCTTGGAGCGGAGCTCAATAACATAACCAGAGCTCCGCTCAAGCCGCAGCAACGACTAACCATGCTGCGGCTGTTCCTGCCACCCAGGGTCTATCACTTACTGGCCCTGGGTAGGACTACGGTACGCGCCTGGCTTAGGCTCCCCGACGACACGGCGATTGGCTTCTTCCACGCCTCAGCTATCAATGACGGATTGAGTATTCCCTCCCTCACCACCCTTATCCCGGCAATGATCATCAGCCGCCTCGGCCGATTAAACCAAAGCGATTTTCCGGCAGCCCGGGCAGCGCGTGCAAATCAAAGGGTCCAGCGTGAACTTGGCTGGGCCCAGCGCACGCTGCGCAAAGCCGGGCTGCTGGGCGATGACCCATCGGCCGAGGCACGCCGGCAGCTATGGGCCACGGTACTGCACGAGTCGGTGGACGGACAGGAGCTCCGGGAATCTTCCCCGAGCGCCCTGTCCAGTAACTGCGTCCACCACAGGACCGATGCTATCCCGGCCCGTGATTACGTGCAGTATAACCACGTCCGCGTCAACTGCCTCCCCACACTAGTGCGTACCTCACGAGGGCAGCGGCGCACCAGCCGGCGTACCACCTGCCGTGCTGGATGCGACTCTACGGAGACAGCTGCCCACGTCATACAACAGTGTTGGAGGACGCACGGAGGCAGGATCAAGCGTCATGACGCGGTCTGTGCCACAATAGCTGCTGGCCTCAGGGATAAGGGCTGGAACATCCAGAGGGAGAGGGTGTTCGAGACCTCCGAGGAAAACAGGAAGCCCGACATAATCGCGAGCAAGGAGGGGCGCGGGGCTATCATCGATGCCCAGGTCGTCTCAGGCGTAACCCAGCTCTCGACAAGTCACGTCAGAAAGCGGAGTTACTACGCCGACAACCGGGACCTATTGGAGGGCGTAGCTGCGCACCCACAGGTCCCGGTCCCGAACATCGAGACGACCACGTGCACCCTCACATGTAGGGGGGTTTGGTGCGAGCAATCGCACCAAAGCCTCCGCTCGTTCGGGCCATCGAACAGGCTCCTCGGAGAGATCACGACTCGGGTGCTACAAGGGTCACACACCAACTGGGTGCGGTTCAACCTGATAACTGGTCTTAGGCGTCGTCCACATCGTCCTCAGCCCCGACAGGGCATCGGCTAGCTCCTGTAGCTGAGGTAGGGGCCCGCGGTCCCCAGTGTGTCAAGTGTTCGTGTTATCCACGTATTCGTCTTGTCCACGTCTGTCATTCAACCGCCAATGCATTCTCAAATAGCCAAATGCCTCGTCATCTAATAAGTGACGCGCATGAATGGATTAACGAGATTCCCACTGTCCCTATCTACTATATAGCAAAACCACTGCCAAGGGAACGGGCTTGGAAGAATGAGCGGGGAAAGAAGACTCTGTTGAACTTGACTCTAGTCTGGCACTGTAAGGAGACATGAGAGGTGTAGCATAAGTGGGAGGTGGCAACATCGCCGGTGAAAAACCACTACTTTCATCGTTTCTTTACTTACTTGGTTAGGCGAAGCGCGTGCGTCGAGGACTTTCGTCCCGGCTGTCACGGTGTTCCAGAGCCAAGCGTGTAAGAGTGGCATGAGGCTTCGGCCGATCGTCGATCATACTCCCGCGTGATCCGATTCGAGGACACTGCCAGGCAGGGAGTTTGACTGGGGCGGAACATCTGTCAAAGAATAACGCAGGTGTCCCAAGGCCAGCTCAGCGAGGACAGAAACCTCGCGTAAAGCGGAAGTGAAGAGCTAGCTCGATCTCGATGTTCAGTACGCATAGAGACTGCGAAAGCACGGCCTATCGATCCTTTTGGCTTGAAGAGTTTTCAGCAAGAGGTGTCAGAAAAGTTACCACAGGAATAACTGACTTGTGGCGGCAAAGCGTTCAGAGCGACGTCGGCTTTTGATCCTTCGATGTCGGCTCTTCCTATTATTGCGAAGCAGAATTCGCCAAGCATGTGATTGTTCACCCACCAAAAGGGAACGTGAGCTAAGTTTAGACCGTCGTGAGACAGGTGAGTTTTTCCCTACAGAAGACTCGTCGTTGCGATAGTAATCCTGCCCAGTACGAGAGGAACCGCAGGTTCGGACATTTGGTTTACGCACTCGGTCGAGCGGCCGGTGGTGCGAAGCTACCATCCTGAACGCCTCTAAGGCCGTATCCTCTCTAGTCAAAGGGGGCAACGATATTTCTAGGAGTCTCGTGCGTCGGAAGGCTCGAAACAATGTGATTTCACTAGGCGGCCGGTCCACGGACCGGTCGTCGCACGAGCCCTGTTTGCCGGGCGGGGTCTTTGGCCTTCGTCGGGATCTTCCCGCTCGTCAGTCTGGCCTCGAACGGTCTATTGTGGGTTATCCAGTTTGATGTCGAGACTCGGAATCGTCTGTAGACGACTTAGGTACCTGGCGGGGTGTTGTACTCGGTAGAGCAGTTACCACGCTGCGATCTGTTGAGACTCAGCCCTTGGCTTGGGGATTCGTCTTGTCGGTTAGACAAGGCCCCAATGTGTTTGTGTTTGCAGAGCGCTGGCTCGACGCCGGTCACGCGACGCTTCGCTCGTCTCATGTCGGACAAGTCGCGGGCGGACCGGCGCGGCCGTGCTCTGCTCGCCGAGCGGGTGCGATGGCAATGCGAGTGCGGGGACTTTGAAAAGAAAATTTTTTTCCCGTACCCGTTGCCACGAGAGATATATCCGAGGCAGCAGCTCGGATCGCCGGTCGGCGGAACGCAAGGCCGAGAAGCGCGACCGGAGGGACCGGTGGACCCCCACGGTACGTCGCGGGATTCGGCGACGGTATTATAGGCCGCAATTATTCTACCGATGATACGTCGACCGTCGGCCGTCGTCCTCGATCCCCAAGGGACTTGGGAATTTTTTTCGTCCTAGGCGACGAAAAGGCAATGCGTCGCGTCCCGTGATAGTCGGCGCTGGACCCGCGAACCGACCGTGGCACGGCAGGACTTGCGAAAACTTTTGTCCGGGTCGACCGAAAGGCAATGCGCCGCGTCCCGGGGCTGATGGGACGACGGCGGTCGGACGGACCCCCGATGCGGCGCGAGGGGACACTTGTGAAAATTTTGGTCCGAGTCGACCCAGAGGCGATGCGCAGCGTCCCGAAGTCGATACGGGTCGACCGGACTTGTAAAAATTTCGGCCCGAGTCGACCGAGGGGCGATGCGCAGCGTCCCGGAGTCGATACGGGCCGACCGGACTCGTGAAAATTTCGGTCCAAGTCGAGCGAAAGGCGACGCGCGGCGTCCCGGAGTCGATCCGGGCCGGGAGCCTGTCGGAACATCGTCAAATGAGCCTCGGTTAATTTCGACAAAGTTCCCGGAGTTCGAAATTTTTTCGATAGCCCGCGGAGGTTTTGCCCCGTAAGCCGAACGTGCTACAACCGTACCGGCGCCGACGTCCTAGCGGCCAGGCTCCTACTAGTAAGAGGAGCGAGTCGGTCGGGCCGGTCTCCCGTCGTCCGCCTGCTACGCCGTACCGGTACGTGCTCGTGCACGATACGTACGTCAGCGTGGATCAGGAGCGGGCGTTCGCCGACCGTTCCGTGCCTCGTGCCAAAGAAACTACTCGACTCGCGTTGTTCCATCTATCGTCACTGCATTACCGCGGGTCGGTGTCTTGGACCGAATGGCCCTTGACGCGGTACCAAGAAGTTCGGCTCTCCGTGAAACACGGAAGGCTGAACGCTCCAACGCACGCGTCAACTTGCTTTTTTCCGAGCGTACACTCAAAGACCAGAGATGTTATAACAACGTATCCCAGACGCTTTTACTCTAGCCGTAGGGTACGGGAGATTGTTCGAACGCTTATAAGCCGAGTGTCGAGGTGGCGGCACACGGAACCGGGGCTGCCTGCGTGCAGTACCGAAACACACACAGTAGACGCGCGGCCAACCGGGCTTCGAGACCCGGTCGGCGATGGGTGGCGCACGTCCGAGCCGAGATTTTGTATAGAAGCTCTTCTGGAGCTAATACATGCAAACAGAGTTCCGACCAGAGATGGAAGGAATGCTTTTATTAGATCAAAACCAATCGGCGGCGGGTACGTCCCGTCCGCCGTTTACCTTGGTGACTCTGAATAACTTTGGGCTGATCGCACGGTCTCGTACCGGCGACGCTCCTTTCAAATGTCTGCCTTATGAACTGTCAATGGTAGGCTCTGCGCCTAGCATGGTTGTAACGGGTAACGGGGAATCAGGGTTCGATTCCGGAGAGGGAGCCTGAGAAACGGCCTCCACATCCAAGGAAGACAGCAGGCGCGCAAATCTTCCGATCCCGAATCCGCGAGGAGGTCACGAAAAATAACGATACGTGCTCATCCGAGGCACCGCAATCGGAATGAGTACACTTCGAATCCTTCCACCAGGATCCACCGGAGGGCAAGTCTGGTGCCAGCAGCCGCGGTGATTTTACCTCCGATAGCGTATACTGAAGCTGTTGCGGTTGAAAAGCTCGAAGGTGAATCTGTGTCCCACGCTGTCGGTTTACCACTCGCGTTATCGAACTGGCATGATTGTGGGACATACGACCACTGGGCTTAGCCCTTCGTGGCGGCCCAACTAATATCCTATCGCGATACTCTTCACTGAGTGTCGAGGTGGGTAGCTACGTTCACTTTTAACAAATCAGAGTGCTTAAAGCAGGCTATTTTTGCGTATATACTGTATGCATGGAATGATGGAATAGGACCTTGTTGCTATTCTCTTGGTTTTCGGAACCCCGAGGTTGTGATTGATAGGGACAGATAGCGGCATTTATATTGCGACGTCAGATTCGAAATTCATGGATCGTCACATGACGGACAGAAGCCAAAGCAGTTGCCAAAAATGTTTTTTTTCAGTTAAGAACAAGAGTTAGATTTCCAAAGGCGATCAGATACCTTCCTAGTCCTCACCATAGACGATGCCAGCTGACGATTCGCTGAAGTTTCTCCGATGACTCGGCGAGCAGTTTTAGGGAAACCAAAGACTTTGGGATTCTTGGGGAAGTATGGTTGCAAAGCAGAAACCTAGAGGAGTTGACGGAAGGGCACCACCAGGAGTGAAGCCTGCGGCTTAATTTGACTCAACATGGGAAACATCACCAGGTCCGGACACCGGAAATATAGACAGATTGAGAGCTCGCTTTTGATTCGGTGGGCAGTAGTGCATGGCCGTTCTTACCTGGTGGATTGATTTTTCTGGATGATTCTGACAACTGACGAGACTCTAGCCTGCTGAGCAGGCGTAATTTCCGGTATATCCAAGGCCCCCGGCCTCGATTGAGCGGTTTTCACTACCTGCGTACAAATGAATCTTCTTGAAGTGAAAGGCGGCTTCTACCGCACGAGATTGCGCAATAACAGATCTGTGATGCCCTCAGATGTTCTGGGACGCACGCGCACTACACTGAAGGAATCAGCATGTCTTCCCTGGCTGAAAGGCCTGGGTAACCCGGTGAACCTCCTTTGTGCTAGGGATTCGAGCTTGCAATGATTTCCCAGGAACAAGGAATTTCCAGTAAGCCTGAGTCAGTAACTCACGTTCATTAGGTCCCTGCCCTTTGTACACACTTTCTGTCGCCACTACGGATCTGTAAAATGATGAGGGCTGATGTAGCAAAAAAAAGGTAAATTAAAATGCTGGAAATTAGGGGAGCTTAATTTTAGCTAAATAGAACAACTTTTGTTTATTTATAACTACTTAAATTAATTAATCACAGTGAATCGTTCATTTTATCACAGTTCATATTTAATTTGATTTGATAAGCAAGCGAGATTAAGCAAAGCATGCCGGATGGCAGGTTAAGGTTAAGGTTAAGCACATGCGGTGCAATTATCTGACCACAGAAGCACAGAGGAGTGAGATATTTCGAAACTATAAACAGAATCAAGCAATTAATTACATAATATAAATTATTAATAAGATATCAGCACGATATTGCGAGAGATTAAAGAGATATTAGCAGATTTGGTTAAACCGTGATGCGATAGCAACAGGTTACAGTATGCGAGCGAGCGGAAGCGAGACGTGGCGACGCGGGAGAGCTGGCTCCGTGGTCCCAGCTCTAGGCCCGGCGCGCGTCGAGCGCCGAGAAGATAGTTTTGGGAACGCAGTACTGGCCAGCCATGCGTGAGCGCGATTGACGGTAGGGAGCAAGAGAGGGAGATTTCAACATTCTCCCCCCTTCTCCGCTCGTTGGAGAAGTAGTTGTGATGAAGCTGGAGCGACATCTTGAAGATCTTCCTTGTGCCTCGGGATCGGAAGGAGTATCAACTTGTGTAGGTCTCGTGTACGTCGATGTAGCAGTCTCGATGGTGACGACGCGCGTCAGGTCATCTTTGCCTGGGTGAATGTGCGTGACGCGTCCCAACGGCCATCTTGACGGTGGATAGCGGTCGTCCGAGAGTAAGACGAGCGATCCGACGTTGATGTCGTGGAATGTGGTGTTCCACTTGGAGATGGCCTGGTGCGATTTCAGGCAGGCGTCTGACCAGTGAGACCAGAACAGTTGGAACCTTTGTTGAATTTCTTCCAGCCTTGATAGTCGGTTGTGAGGCGTGTCGAGAAGTGATGGCTCAGGTATCGTGGTGAGAGCTGCTCCTTGGATGAAGTGTCCAGGCGTAAGGGCGATGAGATCATCTGGATCTTCGGACAGAGCACTAAGGGGTCGAGAGTTCAGCACTGCTTCAACCTGAGTCAGTAGCGTAGAGTAGTCCTCGTATGTGAGGATTTTGTCTGAGTTGGTGCGAGAGAGGTGATGTTTGATGGATTTCACGGCAGCTTCCCATTTGCCACCCATGTGAGGAGCTCCTGGTGGATTAAACTTCCATTTGGTGCCGTCATTAGCGATGAGTTGCTGTAAATGCTTTGATTCTTTAGTGGAACCAGCAAGCAGTCGTTTCAGGATGACGTAGGCGCCTTGGAAGTTGGTTCCGCAGTCACTGGTGAGCGTCTTGCAGATGCCGCGTCGTGCAGTGAAGCGTCTGAAGGCCTTCAGGAAACCGTGGGCGGTGTAATCGGTGACAAGCTCCAAGTGAACAGCAGATGTTGAAAAACACACGAACACTGCGATCCACGCTTTGTATGAGCGCGTGCCACGCCCATGGAAGAACTTGAGAGACACTGGGCCTGCGTAGTCGACTCCGGTGTGTTCGAAGACAAGTGATGGTGTGACACGTGTAGCTGGAAGTTGTCCCATGCGTTGTTGAGCGCGTATTCCGCGTATCCTGGCGCAGGTGACGCAGTGATGAATGTGACGCTTGATAGGAGCGCGACTACCAAGTATCCAGCAGTATCGGCGTACGTAGTTGAGTGTGAGCTGCGTACCACCGTGCATGGTGCGAGTGTGTGCGTTGGAGATGCAGAGCGTAGTAATTCTCGATTCTCGGGGTAGAATTGGAGAATTTTTGGCATCTTCTTCCAGCTGAGCATTTTGCAGGCGTCCACCAACTCGTAACAGACCGGTTTGATCGATCCAGGCGGTGAGTCTGGTGAGCGGGTGCGATTTTGCGAGTGCTTTGCCTTGGGAAATTGCACGAATTTCGCTGGCAAAGTGAAATTGCTGCGTAGCTCTGATCCAGAACGTGAGCGAGAATTGCAGATCAGCTGGGTTCAGCGGTGATGCTGTGAGATTTGATGCTGGTGTTCGCTTGAAACATGCTGCTGCGCGTTGAATTGTAGCTGTGATGCGTAGAAGCTTCGTGAGACTGATGTCTTTGTCGAATAAAGTTTCAAACGGTAGTTTCGAAGCAGTGGTGGTGAGTACAGCACTTGTTCAAACTTCGTCATCAGCTGGTTGATCAGTCGGAGCGGCGAACGAAGGCCAGAGGCGTGGTGATTCAGTGAGCCAGTTGGGTCCTGACCACCAGAGGTTGTGTGTGATAAGTTGCGAGGGTGTCAGGCCTCGAGAGGCTCAGTCTGCGGGGTTGTGCTTCCCTGAGACAAACTTCCACGTGGCATCAGGTGTAGTTGTCTGGATGGCTTGAACCCGGTTCTTCACGAACTCCTTCCAACGCATTGCGTCACTGTTGATCCAAGCGAGGGATACTGAGGAGTCTGTCCACAAGGTAACATGAGCATGATTGAGTTGGAGAGTCGATTGAACTCGCTTGATGAGTTTTGATAAGAGCAGTGCAGCTGAAAGCTCCAATCGTGGTATTGTTAGGCGATTCAGGGGCGCAACTCGTGTCTTGGAGCAGACCAGAGTCACCTTTGATGATTCCCCAGGAGTTGAGACCTTGACGTAGACAACAGCTGCCATTGCAGCTAGTGATGCGTCCGAGAAGCCGTGGATTTCGACTTCCGTGTCGTCAGAGCGAAGTTGCAGCCAGCGAGGGATTGCTAGTTGCGAGAGCTGAGAGAGTTCCTGGCGGAATGTCATCCAGCGATGAATAATCTGCGGAGTGAGTTGATCGTCCCATCCGACCTTTTGTTGCCAGAGATCTTGCATCAGCACCTTAGCACGAACTACGACTGGTGATATTAACCCTAGAGGGTCAAACAATTGAGCTGTCTCAGACAGGATTGTGCGTTTGGTGATGGCTGGTCTTTGTACCGACTGATCGGTGAACTTGAACAGATCTGGAGCGCATTGCCAGGTGAGACCCAGTATCTTGGAGGATGACTCGCTGAATTCATGAGTCTCGGAGCAGGATGATCGAGATGAGCGAAGTTTAAAGAAGTCCGGGTGATTACTTTTCCACTTTGACAGTGGGAAGCTTCCCCGTAGGCACATCTCTTCAACTTGAGTAGCGATGGCGTTTAGCGAGTCGAGATCATCAGCACCGCCAGTGACATCATCAACGTAGCTGCCTTGTTCGAAGGGTTCCTTTGCGAGAGGGAACAGGTGACCTTCGTCGAGCAGCAATTGCTGCAGCGCGCGGCCTGAGAGGTATGGAGCAGGCTTGGTACCGTGGGTAACTGTCGTGAGCTCATACTCCTGGATTCGAGAATTGTCGTCAACCCAGAGGATGCGTTGATACTTGCGATCGTCTGGATGCACCGAGATTTGGCGAAACATTTTCACAACGTCTGTTGTGAAGATGTAGTGATGACGTCTGACGTAGAGCAGCACGTCAAAGATGTCATTCTGGGTTTTAGGACCAGTGTGCAGCAGGTCGTTGACCGTGTAACCTGAAGTGGTCTTGGAGGAGCCGTTGAACACTACTCGGATTTTATTATTGCGCATTACGCCGTGATGAGGCAAGTAATATCCGTCCGTGAAAGTGTTTTGAGGCTGGACTTTCTCCATGTGACCCATAGACTCGTACTCGTTGAGGAAGTCTTGGTACAGTCGATGAAGTTCAGGTTGATGCGATAGGCGATTTAGTAGTCGAGCTAGCGAGCGTTGTGCGATGCCTTTCGAGTGTCCAAGAGGCGGAGCATTTGATTTGAATGGCAAACGCACGATGTAGCGACCTGAGCTGTCGCGAGAGTGCGTTGCGATGAAGTGAGCCTCGCACTCAGCTTCTTCAGCGGTGAGAGATTCCTGGTGAGTCGATGGAACTTCCTCGACCTCCCAAAACCTTGTCACGAGCTCGTGTAGATGTGAATTGGAGATAAGATGATGTTGATGCGCAGGCGATGAGTGAGGCGATTGAGTAATAGGTCCAAGAACAGCCCATCCGAAGATTGTCTGAATCGCAATAGGCTGACCTGGTTGTCCAGCTCTTACTCCAGGCTTGATTATCAGGCCATACGAGTCTGCTCCGACGAGTATGTCAATTCGACCTGGTGAAAAGTGTTTTGGATCAGCAAGATCCAAATCGGCGATGTGAGGCCAGGATTGACTGGAGATGGCGACTGGAGGCAGCTCGACAGTGAGAGATGGCAGTACGTGCGCGTGGAGATTGACCTGGTCGTCAGAGTGCGTAGAGCGTAGAGATATTTCAACAGTACCCTTTGTTGATCCTGACGGCACGTTTCCGACTCCAATGATTGGAATGCGAGAATCAGAGGGCATGAGACCGAGCAGGAGAGTGAGCTGTTGGGCGATAAGCGTGAGTTCTGAGCCTGGGTCAATCAGCATTCGTACTGGATGTGCAAGTCGAGTAGGCGAGATGAGAAGAGCTTGTGCAGTAGCTAGCAGCACCATTGGCCTAGGTGAAGTAGCTGCGTTGCACGCAGAGCGAGATTGTTGCGTTGATAGAAGCGTTGCGGCGATAGGCGATGACGATGGCGAGAGAGTGAGTTGAGAGTTGGCGTTGCGGGTGTCAGATAGTCATGCTGACATAGTCTGACTTGTTTGAGGCGTAGTTGACGTTTGTGAGAGCGCAGTTGCATCTGCTCGAGCTCTCATTGTGTTGAGATGCTGAAAGTCATGCAGCATTGAATGATGCGCAGCTTGACAATGGCGACAGCGTTTCTTGCTACGGCAGTTTTCCAGTGCGTGTAATCCGAGACAGTTCAGGCACAGATTCTTGGAGAGGGCTTGCTGATGACGCTCATTTGGTGTCAAATTGTGGAACGACGGGCACGAGACGATAAAGTGCGGTGCACCACAGCAGGAGCAGGGACTCTGAGGTTTCGCTTGTGTAGCGGGAGTCTGTACTGTAGGCGTGTGCGGCGTCGAGCAGGTATTTTGTGGCGACGCACTGACCATGTGGACATGCGCAGTAGATGCTTTTGAGCCTGGCGTGCCTTTATTACCACTCGGGGACTTCTTGTTGACCTTGGAGTTCGACTTAGGGTTCTGCTTGGCTGGAGGTTTGTCTTCCAGAGTTTCAAGGGCTCGAGCGCGACCAATGAGGAAGGCTTTGAGTCTCTCCAGCGTTGGATAATCGGCAGCAAATCCAAGCGTCAGCTCCCAGTCTTCACGCGTCTGAGGATCGAGTTTGTGAGTAAGAAAGTGGACGAGCAGGTGATCCCATTGATCGACGGGCGATCCGAGTGACTTCAAGGAGTTCAGCACTTCGTTTGTAGTGTTAATTAGAGCATTGACTTCCTGGGCAGATCGCAAAGCCATCTTGGGGATGTTAAACAGTTTGTTTAGTTATGCAGTGATAAGGACGCGTTTGTTCTCATAGCGCGTGGTCAACGCTTGCCAGGCGTCTGCAAATGCGGTGGCGGTGATATCCACATTGGCGATTAGAGAATACGCTGTTCCATGTACGCTCTGTAGCAAGTAGTGCATCTTGTGGATTTCGGTGATGCCGTCCTTGCTGACAACTGACATGAACTTGTTCTTGAAGAACTGCCACTCCAAGAGCTCTCCGTTGAATCTTGGAGGCTGAATCGTGGGCAGTTGTGGACGATGATGATGAGCGTTGTCTAGCATGGTGACATTGTGAGGCGAGAGTGGTGCTAAGCGAGGTTCAAGCTCGTTAGCGCGCTTTTTGAGAGCGGGTTTGATCAAGGTGTAGCGCTGAAGCACCATAGTGTATCTGCCTTCTTTGAAGTAGGCGTGAGAAACATCAATGTCTTTATATTATAGTATTGGTAATCGGTCAATTAAGAAAACGTAATTTTAGTTAACGTTTCGACCCGGATATGGGCCCTCCTCAGAACGATTTATTTAAAAACTGTCAAATAAACAAACAAAAGGAAAATAGGACTTAAAAAAATATAACAATGGTACTAATAGTAATCGGACACAAATATTGCAGATGTAACATTCTCAGAGACAATAAACATTGTTGATAGTAAGAACCTTATGAATAATTGTGATAAGGATGTTTTTTAATGTTATTTACCTTTTGAGTTAAGTAAGTGTAATGAGATGTAGTCGATTTCACAATTACAATTGGCGGAAACAGTGTTCTTTTTAGTGACGGGAGACAATGTCACTCTTCCAGTTGTTTTTTTGTAGGAGTTAAAGGTTGGTAGTCATTTATTTAAAAAAAGATTAAAGAACTATGTTTTTTCACAGTCAATATGTCATAGTGTTAAAAGGTTATTGAAGAAGGTCAATTAGCAATGAAATTAATTCACAGGTGTCAATTAGGTGGAGGTAAGCTCTCTATAATTAAATTCTACATGTCTAACGAAATATTGTTGGTTGAACCACTTGGGTCAACAGGTGAATAACGACTGATGGGGGAAAACAAAATAATCCAGAGTGAAGGTGAACATATTATAAACATTATACAGAAAGAACAATAAATATTTGGTACGAAAGGTTATGTAGAAAGAACTGTAAATGGAGACTAAATAATTTTTTTTAAAAAATAAAAAAAATTAGTTTAGGTTAAACAATATTTGTTGTGTGGGCAGAGATTAGAGGTTTGTAAATATTGCTTAAATGTTCAACGTCTTGTCTGAGATTTACCGTATTGGTATGACCTACAATGTTGCACATTTCTAAAAGCAATCTTCTGTAATAATTTTGTTCTTCACAAAGGATGTTTGTGTTGTCAAAATTGAAAGTGTGTTGTTTATCAATCCTATGTTTCGTTAGAGCTGTGTGCCGTTCATCTGGTTTCATCAACATCAGAATTAGGGAACACCAACGTAATATACATGAGACAGATGAACGGCATACAGCTCTAACGAAACATAGGATTGATAAACAACACACTTTCAATTTTGACAACACAAACATCCTTTGTGAAGAACAAAATTATTACAGAAGATTGCTTTTAGAAATGTGCAACATTATAGGTCATACCAATACGGTAAATCTCAGACAAGACGTTGAACATTTAAGCAATATTTACAAACCTCTAATCTCTGCCCACACAACAAATATGGTTTAACCTAAACTAATTTTTTTTTTTTTTTTTTATTTTTTTTATAAAAAAAATTATTATTTAGTCTCCATTTACAGTTCATTCTACATAACCTTTCGTACCAAATATTTATTGTTTTTTCTGTATAATGTTTATAATATGTTCACCATCACTCTGGATTATTGTGTTTTCCCCCATCAGTCGTTATTCACCTGTTGACCCAATTGGTTCAACCAACAATATTTCGTTAGACATGTAGAATTTAATTATAAAGAGCTTACCTCCACCTAATTGACACCTGTGAATTAATTTCATTGCTAATTGACCTTCTTCAATAACCTTTTAACACTATGACATATTGACTGTGAAAAAACATAGTTCTTTAATCTTTTTTTAAATAAATGACTACCAACCTTTAACTCCTACAAAAAAACAACTGGAAGAGTGACATTGTCTCCCGTCACTAAAAAGAACACTGTTTCCGCCAATTGTAATTGTGAAATCGACTACATCTCATTACACTTACTTAACTCAAAAGGTAAATAACATTAAAAAACATCCTTATCACAATTATTCATAAGGTTCTTACTATCAACAATGTTTATTGTCTCTGAGAATGTTACATCTGCAATATTTGTGTCCGATTACTTTTTTTTAAGTCCTATTTTCCTTTTGTTTGTTTTTTTGACAGTTTTCAAATAAATCGTTCTGAGGAGGGCCCATATCCGGGTCGAAACGTTAACTAAAATTACGTTTTCTTAATTGACCGATCACCAATACTATAATATATTACATACGAGGTCGAGAATTCTTATTCATCACATCAATGTCTTTACAACCGATGAGCTTGTCGTGCGCATCGACGATCTTGTTCCAGGTGGCCTCTAGCGCTTCGAGCTTAATCTCCGCGTCGAAGATCGTGCAGGTAGAGATGTCTCCGGAGTCGACCTCGTTGTGGAGGATGGAGAGGTAGGTCATGTGGCACTCCTGAGCCATAAAGTACTTGGCGGACATCGTGGAAAAACTCTAAAAGCTATCGAGGAAGAATAAATGGGCGAAAAAGTAAAGCTTAGCGACAATTGCCAAAAGTAATTGGAAAGAACTGACAGTGTTGGCAGTCCTCTTGAGCAGCTAGCAGTAGGCGAGGTTGATTGGCGATGACCTTGAATGGTGATCTTGGAGAGGTTAAACCCCACTGGGAATCACACACGCGCTTTTCGCAGGCTAATTTTCGCACTAGTGTCACAAGTTACCCTTTCCGTCAACGCAGTATCACTTCCGGATACTCAGCAATGCGTCAACGTTGAATCGCGCACCAAGAGTCACGAGAGTTCAAGTTAGTTTTTAAGTTGAATTGAGTTAGGCTACCACTATCCGGCTCGAAGGACCAAAAAATGTAAAATGATGAGGGCTGATGTAGCAAAAAAAAGATAAATTAAAATGCTGGAAATTAGGGTAGCTTAATTTTAGCTGAATAGAACAACTTTTGTTTATTCATAACTACTTAAATTAATTAATCACAGTAAATCGTTTATTTTATCACAGTTTATATTTAATTTGATTTGATAAGCAAGCGAGATTAAGCAAAGCATGCCGGATTGCAGGTTAAGGTTAAGGTTAAGCACATGCGGTGCGATTATCTGACCACATAAGCACAGAGGAGTGAGATATTTCGAAACTATAAACAGAATCAAGCAATTAATTACAGAATATGATTATTAGTAAGATATCAGCACGATATTGCGAGAGATTAGAGAGATATTAGCAGATTTGGTTGAAGCGTGATGCGATAGCAACAGGTTACAGTATGCGAGCGAGCGGAAGCGAGACGTGGCGAGGCGGGAGAGCTGGCTCCGTGGTCCCAGCTCTGGGCCCGGCGCGCGTCGAGCGCCGAAAAGATAGTTTTGGGAACGCAGTACTGGCCAGCCATGCGTGAGCGTGATCGACGGTAGGGAGCAAGAGAGGGAGATTTCAACACGATCATATGATTTGAGGAGGGCTTCGAACCGGTACGCGGCAATGTCTCGGCATTGCCAATGTTGCCGGGAAGATGTCCAAACTTCATCATTTAGGTGAGGTGAAAGTCGTAACAAGGTTTTCGTAGGTGAACCTGCGGACGGATCATTTAGGCATAACTACAGACCGAACGGCTCCAAAAGTTAATCCACTTGCTGTATTTTTCAATAATTGCAATGCAAAAATAAAATCAGTCGTGGGGTCTCAATTGATTCAATCTTATGTATTAATGCATATATGTTTATTATAAATGACTGATCTGCTATTCAAGGACGAGAAAAGTGATGTTCTGCATACGAGATTTCCCGAATTTAGCGTCACCTTTTGGTCTAGTACAGTTCACTTACACTCGCCCATGACTACATCGATAGGCGCACACAATGAACAACGCGCGGAGACCGATCGTGGCAACACCGCAGCGTCGGCCGCCACGGACTCGCTAGTACCGTGTGTATACCAGAGACCGTTGTGCTCACTGTGATTTTTCTACGAAACAAAAGTGTGGTTATGTTGAAAGTGAATACAAAAAATTTGGTACGGTAAAAAGGAAAACGGAAAAAAAAGTCAGTGGTTGCTGGTAGATTGAAGCTCATTGAGCGGAATAAAGGAAAGCCAGATGTGGCACGTATCGAGAAGCCAACGACCATCCTCCGTGGCATGCGATTGATCGATCCTAATGAAGTCAACAAAAACATAATATGCAGCAATTGTAAAAAACAATTGGCATTTAATCATATCGTGGAAGAAAAAACAACGGGCTTCCACTACATTTGGACTATGAAATGTGATACTTGCTCCACGCTGACGAAATGCCACTCAAGCAAGTCACACTTCAACGACGGTCATCGTTATTATGACACCAACACTGCAGCTGTACTTGGTATGTTATTATGCAACTATTATGTGCTCTTCGATATTTTCTCCTCTAAACTAATCGATTATGCAAACATAAAGTGAATATCTTCAATTTTGTCATTGGAAATGAGAATCTCATCTCAAAACCTAACCTCAAACTGCAAATTCACAGGTGCCGTTCACTCCGGAGCAGGATACAATGCACTGAGGAAAATTGCAATGTGCATAGATATGCCGGTCTTGAGTCAGGAAACATACAAGCGCTATCAACGTAAAATCGGTCCACTCATCGAAGAAGCTGCAAAGGACCGTTGCCAAGGTGCAGCAGCGGAGGAACAAAATTTAGTCATAGAGCATATCGATACGCTGCGTGATAAATTGTAAGCTTTCTGTCATTGTGACGAAACATTCCATTCTTTTGAATGGCATAACTAAGATTGTTTTTATGAGAAGGATATTGGTGGAATTATTGCACAACAAACAAGGATACTGCTGTATTATCATAAAATAATAGTTCCGTACAAAATTTCCGTTTTATCGTACCTGAATTCGTACTATTCAAGTCAAGAATCTATTAATAATTTTTCTTACTCAATTGTATGTAAGTCAACAAGTTTGGCATTAAATTAATAAGTGGTTGTAAGCATCTCGCGGCATGAATTGTACGTACAAATATACTGTTAGATTTCAATGATTGATTCCGAACCATGGTGAAGTTTCCACCGTTGAAATGCAACGGAATTCTGTTTTTTCTCGAGCCGAGCTCGAGATTCTCATTCAATATTTGGCCAGGACAATAAAACGATTTGTTTTCAAAATCCAAAGACGAATCGGTAGGAGAATTCTCATGGTTTTTGAAATTGAACGAACGATTCAAAAAAAAACGTATTTTCCGTTGGACCTTGACTTTTGAAGCTTCAGTGTCATAATTCCAACAATATCGTATTCGTGAATAAATACATTAGTTCAGTGATTTGAAACGGAGATCTGTATAAAGAAAATTTTATTCACACACCAAACGTTATAATAGACAAATGAAAATAATATTGAATAATTATATGAATAAAAAAATATACAGCCATTACACCAAACCTCGAACCCCTCAATCTCTAATATAGTATGAAATGTACGAGACCGATACAAAAATAAACAAATATAACACAAACAGAATAAAAAAACTCGAAAGGTGGAAAATGCATTGTGATTGGTTTTTTTTGTTATTCAAAATTTTTAGGCCTCAGGAAATATCGGACGAAATTAACTCCCTCGCAGACTTCATGCGGCCTAGGACCGACGATACCGATAGACTAGATTTTGATAACGCCTTGAGTCATGTCATAAATATGATTGTATCGTATGACATGGGAGTAGCAATACAAGGGGGGTTCTGGATAGAAACACCTTCTTTACCGACCAAGCCGACCAGTCCGCCTGTTATCGACGGCAGCCATTTTTTTTTTGATGGCGGCCATTTTGATTTTTTCGATGGGCGGGCAATTTTGGCGATGGCCATTTTGACGGCGGCCATTTTTAATGGCGGTCATGATTTTTTCGATGGCGGCAATTTTGGCGATGGCCATTTTGACGGCGGCCATTTTTGGCAATTTTGACGATGGCCATTTTGACGGCGGCCATTTTTGATGGCGGTCATGATTTTTTTCGATGGCGGCAATTTTGACGGCGGCCATTTTTGATGGCGGTCATGATTTTTTCGATGGCGGCCATTTTGACGGCGGCCTTTTTTTTTTGATATATAACCAATAGTTTGCCTCAGGCGAAAAATAATATTTTCCACGTACTTCGAATACATTCTTTTACGTTAATGGACCGGATGGTGACATCGCGATTAGATAGACACAAAAAAACAATATTTTCCACGTACTTCGAATACATTCTTTTACGTTAATGGACCGGATGGTGACATCGCGATTAGATAGACACAAAAAAATAATATTTTCCACGTACTTCGAATACATTCTTTTACGTTAATGGACCGGATGGTGACATCGCGATTAGATAGACACAAAAAAATAATATTTTCCACGTACTTCGAATACATTCTTTTACGTTAATGGACCGGATGGTGACATCGCGATTAGATAGACACAAAAAAATAATATTTTCCACGTACTTCGAATACATTCTTTTACGTTAATGGACCGGATGGTGACATCGCGATTAGATAGACACAAAAAAAAAACAATATTTTCCACGTACTTCGAATACATTCTTTTACGCTAATGGACCGGATGGCGTCATCGCAATTAGATTTCGCGCTAATAGTTTGCCTGAGACGAAAAAAATAATATTTTCCACGTACTTCGAATACATTCTTTTACGTTAAACGACCGGATGGTGACATCGCAATTAGCATAAAAGAGACCGGGTCAGCGTAGAGCGGTCATTCTAGAGGAAGCTTCACAACTCTATCTTTGTCAAGTGTGTGCGTGGTCGAAAGAAGAAGAAACATGGATTCCGAAAAGTGTTTGAAATTAATACAAATTATGGAAACGGCGTTCAAGATTTTATCTGAAAAATCGTCACCGGCAGAAATTGCAAAATGGATTCGATTCGGAACCCAAAATACCAGGCTTTTGAATAAAATCTTACGCAACAACGCCTCAACGATCGGGGAGAAGACAAGAATTTTGACTACAATTGGAATTCTGAAATCGTTGACAGTCAAATTTCAACAATTTCAAAAAGTGGGTGACGGATTACGAAGCCGACGAAGAAGCGATCGAGTACGGTGGGAAGATTTGGAGACAGCTTTCGAGAGTCGAATTCGAACGGGAGCCATTATCAATCTGCGGCATAAAGATTTGAACAGGTTTTTGGAAGATGCGAAACACCTCGTCGTTGCAAGACTGAAGAAAATGCTACGAAAAGTGGGAAGTTTAAAGGCAAACTGTGTCTTGTGTTGTAAATTCAATGTAACGAAAAACGCTGAACATGTTGAGGAAATGAAATATTTTAACACCAGAAACCAAATCATCCTCCAGCCAGCTGACATACACGGGTGGTTCGAAGAGAACGTAAAGCAAAAAGTGTTGGCCAAGGTGGAAGATTTTCAAGAGAGAGACTCTGGTTGGTCGCTGACCGAAATAATCAATTTGACTGTAAATATCAACAAGTACGTGCCACTGCGAGGCGGTGTGTTCACATACACACCACTACCCAAAGATATTCAAGATAAGAAGGCTGTCGTCAACATCCGCAACGGAGACGCGTATTGCTTTCTCTGGTCGGTCACCGCAGCCCTCTTTCCAGCCAACAACAATCCCAGCGAAATCACTTCGTATCCGCATTTCAGCTCAGTGCTACAATACGGAGGTTTGCATTTTCCAATGTCTTTAGACCAGATTCCAAAATTTGAGAAACTTAACAAACTCTCAATTAACGTTTACGGTATAGATAGTGCGGAAAAACAAAAGCGTAGTGAAATTGTACCCATTTATTTGAGTCGAAACAAGTCTGATAAGCCTACAATCCATCTTTTAGTAATAGAGTCTGAAAACGACGACGACGACGATGATAGTATGGAAAATATTGAAAAGAATGTAACACATCATTTTGCATGGATTCGGAATTTATCGCGGTTGACAAGTTCCCAAATTTCTAAACATAAATGTCGTACATGGTTGTGCGATAGGTGTCTATCACACTTCCAATCTGAAAGGTGTTTGATCAAGCACAATGTAGATTGCATGAATTTGAATAAAACCAAAGTTATCTTGCCAACAGAAGAGGACAAGATTCTCAAATTTAAAAATTTCAAGCACAAAGAAACCGTTCCGTTCTGCGTTTACGCAGATCTAGAATGTTTACTGCAGCCCACACATGAAAGTTTTGGGGAAAATAGAACAATTTATCAGAAGCATCTTCCGTATAGTATAGCTTACTATCTGCATTGCGCGTTTGACGATTCGCTTTCAGAATTCAAAATTAATCGCGGAGAAACTTGCATCCAATGGTTTGTAAACGAGTTAAAGGAATTGGCACTTTCGTTAGAGGGATATTACAAGACTGTTGTACCGATGGAACCACTAAATTTCAATCAGATCAACGAATTTGATTTGTCGGCGGTCTGTCATATTTGTGAAAAACCGTTTACGCCCACAGACGTGAAACATCGGGATCACTGTCATTTCACGGGAAAGTACCGTGGTGCTGCTCACCGCAGCTGTAATCTAAATTACCAAAATTCGCACACCATCCCAGTGATATTCCACAATCTTTCGGGTTACGATTCGCATTTTCTGATCAAAGCCCTGGGTACGTCATTCGAAGGTACTGTTCAACTATTACCTGTCAACAAAGAAAAGTACATTTCCTTCACTAAATTCGTTAAGGGAACGGATGTAACGTTCCGTTTCATAGATTCATACCGTTTCATGCCTAGCAGTCTCGATAAATTATCATCGTATCTGGACGATTGCCGAAAAACAATAACACGTAAATTCTACAGTAGCTTGAACAAATTTCGGTTATTGACTAGGAAAGGTGTCTTCCCGTACGAATACATAGACAGTTGGGAGAAGCTCGAGGAGAAACATTTACCAGCCAAAGAACAGTTTTATTCAAAATTAAACGACCGGAATATATCAGACGACGATTACGCACACGCGTGCGACGTATGGCAAACTTTTAACGTCCAAACTTTGGGAGAGTATTCGGACTTGTATTTACAGACGGACGTGTTTTTACTGGCTGACGTTTTTCAAAATTTTCGACAGAATTGTTGGACGACGTACAAACTGGACCCGTTACATTACTACACAGCGCCCGGTCTGTCGTTTGATGCAATGTTAAAATGTACAGGCATCGAACTCGAGCTTCTCACCGACATAGACATGGTTATGTTTATCGAAAAAGGTATTCGTGGTGGTGTATCACAGTGTTCGAACAGATATGCAAAGGCCAACAACAGGTACATGGGAGAGGAATTCGATCCTGAGATCGAAGAATCTTATCTCATGTACTTTGACGTTAATAATTTGTACGGTGCTGCTATGAGCTTTGCTCTGCCATACAGTTCCTTCGAATGGGTATCAGACTTCAGACAATGCGACGTTCTTACCATCTCGGACGATGCAGAGTTTGGTTACGTGCTGGAGGTAGATTTGGAATATCCTGCGGAACTGCATGAAACTCATAAGGATTTACCATTGTGTCCGGAGCACTATGTACCTCCGATTTCGACCAATAAACAGCCAAAATTGACGCCCACGCTATTTTCCAAGAAAAACTACGTTGTTCACTACAGCGTTTTGAAACAATGCTTACAATTAGGCTTAAAATTACTTCAAATTCACAGAGTTCTCAAATTCAGGCAAACCCCGTGGCTCAAAAAATATATAGATTTGAATACCGATTTGCGAAAAAAATCCGACAACGAATTTGAGAAAAATTTTTACAAGCTAATGAACAACGCAGTTTTTGGTAAAACTATGGAAAACGTGCGAAAGTACAGAGATGTTCGATTGATCACCGAATGGGATGGACGGTACGGTGCGAGAGCTACCATAGCCAAGCCTAATTTTCACAGCTGCACCGTTTTCGACAAAGAGATGGTTATCGTCGAAATGAATAAGACGAAAATCAAATTGAATAAACCATTGTATGCAGGTTTTTCCATTCTGGATCTATCTAAAACATACATCTATGATTTTCATTACAATTACATTAAGCAGAAATTTGGCAACCGAGCAAAATTAATGTACACGGATACCGACAGTTTGATTTACAATTTTACCGTTCCCGACATATACGAACACATGAAGGAGGACTTGCACAAATTCGACACGTCGGATTATCCTCTGGACAACGTTTACGGAATACCTCGAGCAAACAAAAAAGTTCTCGGCTTGATGAAAGACGAGAATAACGGGAAAATCATGTCGGAATTTGTAGGGTTACGAGCTAAATTGTACGCATTCCGAGTCTTGGGAGATGAAAAAGACAACAAACGTGCCAAAGGTGTTAGAGGATCAGCGTTAAGAAAAATAACCTTCAACGATTATTTGGACTGTGCGTTGAAACGTGAAAATCTATCCTCAAATCAGCATTTGATCATGAATCGAAAGCATGAGGTATATACCGTAGAACAGCAGAAAGTAGCACTGAGCTGGAATGACGACAAGCGGATCGTGTTTCAAAACACGACCGATACGCTTCCGTGGGGTTACAAGCCTGCACCGTAGCTTTATAAATTACCGTAATCTGTGTAAGACTTAATTTATAACTGTACCATGATGTATTATTATGTAGAGCTTAATTTTTTCAACTGTACCATGATGTATAAAATATTATTATTATGCAGGATGGTTAATAAGAACGCTCCGAAGTATAAAAAAAAAATTTGTACAACGATGCATATGTCTGTTGATTGTCTAAAAAAAAAAACAAAGATGTATACTTGTCATGTGTCGGGTATGAAATAAAGAGACACATACCTTTTTTACAAAAAAAATATATTTATTCAAAAGTTACATGTCCGATTCGTTTATCCAACTGTTGTGTGTATTGTCAAAACCTAACCATTTAACGTATATTTTTCTTCCACGCTTCTTGAGCACCTTCTCCACCAGATAGATATCCGGATGCTTAACCTTGAGGAGCTCTTGTTCGTAGAAACCACCAGCGATGGGTTGATCTCGGTAGTCTTTGAGCTTGTACGTCACAGGATGAGTATTTTCCACTCGGCTTATCGTGAATATTTCAGTCGTCCAATTGGGAGTGTAACCTTTCTCGAAGACATTTTTGAATTTGCTGATTCGAACTTTGTCGCCAGATTTGAATTTTGCCGATATGGTAGGTATCGCTCGAAGCCCTCCGTACGCCTGACGTAATAACAACCTCTCGTTTGCAACGGTGACATCCGACGGTTTCATTCTTATGGTTCGGTGTTTGGTGTTGTTGTAAGCCGAAACCAAATCAGATAAGATATCGAGCCACTTGAAGCTTCCTTGCATGCTGAACCGTTTCCACATTTTACCTTTCAGCGTGCGATTGAAACGTTCACAGATCGAAGCCTTCAAATTACTGTACGTGGAGTAAAGTTTGATTCCGTAGCGTATCATAAGCGATTCGAATTTCGAGTTGTAAAATTCCGTTCCTCTGTCGACGTGTAAATTTTTCGGCACCCGTCCTTCGACAAGCACAGATTCCATTGCCTTCGTAACATCATCTCCAGACTTGCTCTTTATCGGTACAGTCCACGCATACTTTGAAAAGATATCAATGACTGTGAGCATGTACTTGTAACCTTTGTTTTGTCCAGCGTACGACGTCATATCAACAAGATCCGCCTGCCAGGTCTCGTCGATGCCGCGCACGTCTACACGTCGACGTGGGTAATTCCGGCGTGCAGGTTTATGCAGTTCCGTCACCAGTGCTTGCTTTTTCTCGTTCATATTCCAACGCTATTAGTCTGGTGTCCAATTTGGAAATGATTTCCGCGTTTCGAGTCGACAAGTCTCTGTCTGTTTTAAGGTCTGTGTAGAAGGCATCCAAGGCTTTCTCCGTGGCGATCTCCAAAGTTTTGATCATTTGATCGAGGTTGTCGATTTGTTTTTGCAGCACGTTGAATTTTCGTCTCAAGATTTTTAAAGTTACAGCACTGTTCGGTGCTGTGGGTTCTGCGACGTTGCACAGTCTCCTGTTCCGTATATCGTAATGCCCATCCGCTGTTATTTGAAACCCGACACCCGGAGGGCCGCGAGTGCTCGCAGCTGTGTTTTTATTCAGCTGACGTCCAAACACGTCGATGCTCATCTCGTAAATGATTGCAGAGTCGACGAGAATTGGCTAATAAATGATTCCGGCTTCCCGCAATTCTTCCAGAATCGACATAATTTCATTGTTGTGACTTGTATTCCCAGCTGCTTGAGATGCCAGGAGTAAACGAAGACGTTCCACCAGCTCGTTAGCGTCATCCCAGAAAATATAATCTGTTTTAACACCTTGTCGAGTAACCCAAGCCTGAGGTAGCAGAACACCTTTGCCCGTACGCTTCGACATCTGTGACGATGGTGATACGTCTTTGCCTGACGTAGAAATATTCAGCAGCTCAGCAATTAAATGTTTGAATTTGACGCTCTGAGCGTTTCGGATAGGCTCGGTGGCGCTATAGTACTTTCTGTGAGCATTTGTTGCGAGAAGGATATTTCTATAATTCTCCCTGTCGTTGAGGCTAACGTGAGCGCTGTTGGGCATCTTTTTAAACAGCAACTCCAGCAGTCCTTGAGTTTTCGGATAGAGCGTGTTGCCTATGCGAACGGAATCGCGCTCGAAACTTATCGGTGAATCACCAACCATCAGCCCGACAGTAGAAAGACTTCGTACCCCGTACACGGTATCCAACTCCTGCTGTCTTTGTTTATCGTTGAGCATCTCAAGATATTCATCCTCTGATCTCACCGTCGATTCCGTGACGGTTTGATTCTCTTCCTCCGCAGTTGCAAAAGAATCTTCCATTTCGTTCTTCGGCTCATCCTTCGTTTCAGTTTTGAGTTCTTCCTTCACCTCTTCCTTGACAAGTTTCGTACCTCGAGAAACATTGACTAATGTCTGCAGCGGGGTTACCACAGGTTTGAAGACATCCTTCATTGTTTCCTGCAGCGACTCTTTTCCCGTCTTGAGGATTCTGTGCTTACGGCGAATCGCATTACTCGCTTGAGCGATACGATGCAAGACTTCTTTTTCCTTACGAATTTCCTGCATGTTGACACACCTAGTTCTGGAAAGCTACTGTTCCGTCGTCTTCGAAGATCGTGTATTTTATTCTTTTGTCATGTTTATGAAATTGTCAAAACCTCTCCTATACCGACCATTACCGAGCTCTCTATCCTTGTCGATCACTACGAAACCATATTTGTCACCGTTCCAGCACGCCGCACACAAGTCTTTAAACTCTACGTACGACATATCGGTGTTTACATGATCGTTGTACACATGTCTCAGATTCATCTCGTCTTGTTTGAATAAGACCAGCAAGTTGGTGTTGTCGCGCACGAGATGCTTAGGGATTCGAGCGTACGTCTGACAAAGATAGAAACAGTCTACGTCGTGATGTCTACCCATACAAAAGTACGCGCGTATGTTATCCTGCTTCTCGCACGCTACGTCATCGAATATCATGATCGAGTTAGGTCGCGTCTCGTTCGGTGCAATGACGTGCTCATGCTCGTTAAAGGGGTAATACTCAACACCGTCGACATTTTCGAGCACTTGACTCAGAAACTTGTATTTCGGCTGATTGAGAGATTTTGAGTAAACGTACAGGTTTTCGAACCTCAAGCCGTTCGGATGCGTTATAAGCGCAAATAATGCGTTGGTTTTGCCGCAGTTGGATGGTCCGCAGAATACCGCACGTACACTACTCGGCAACAATTCGCCATTACGTTTTTTCCGTTTTGTACTCTGCTGTGTAAATTTGTCAAAATTCATCACGGGCAGCTTGGCCGATTGTGTCTCGAACCTCATCTCAAACGTGACTGACTGGATTTTTCCATAAATGCATCGTTTATAACAACTTTCTCTCAGTCGCGGAGCGGACATGATTGTGCACACACGTGATCGTAAGCGATCGTCAAAAAAGCGATCAAGTGGGAAAGGTTTGGTAAATAGCATTATCAACAAACTTCCGATCGAGTTGCATGTTCCCGGTTACCAGTACTGCGGTCCTGGCACCAAGTTGTCGAAAAGACTCGCGAGAGGCGATTCCGGTATCAATCCTCTCGATGCAGCGTGTAAGGAACACGATATAGCGTATTCGAAAAATCGTGAGAACCTTGAAGCTAGAAGCGTTGCGGATAAAATATTAGCTGAAAAAGCTTGGAAACGGGTTCTCGCAACGGACGCAAATTTGGGTGAGAAGGCAGCCGCTTGGGCTGTAGCTAACATGATGAAGGTGAAAACAAAGTTAGGCATGGGGTTTCGAAAACCTAAGAACGTTTTCTTGAACAAAATCATACGAGCGGCAAAACAGTCTATGATTCCAAGCTATGACGCGAAAACGAGCATCAAGTCTGCACTCAAAGGTGCTCGAGAAGCTGTGAAAAAAGAAGGTGGTAAACATAAAGTTCGATCACCGCGCGTTCTACCGGTACCCTCAAAAGTTGGCGGATTTCTACCTTTTCTCATACCTATTTTTGCCAGTCTCAGCGCTACGGGTGCGTTAGCGGGAGGTGCTGCGGGTATAGCAAAGGCTGTAAACGATGCGAGCGCGGCTAAACGAGAATTGGAGGAAAGCAAACGGCATAACAAAACGATGGAAGCGATCGCCTTAGGTAAAGGTCTCCATCTCAAACCTTACAAAAAGGGTCTTAGTCTTCATCTTTCAAAAAACTAAATGTCAAGCTACCACGCCGAGCGTTGACCAATTGGGATTTGCTGAAGTATGCAAAAATCATGAAAATTCCATACTTCCGAGGTGTCTTTATGCGCAACGAAATGCCCAAAACCGGGCCGCGTAAAAACGAAACAGCTGTAGTCAATCTCGACAATAAAGATGGTCCTGGGACACACTGGGTTGCGTATAAGAAACGCGGCAGCGATGTAGTTTACTTCGACAGTTTCGGTCATCTTCAACCGCCGTTAGACCTCGTGAAATATCTCGGTGTTGGTAGCGTTAAGTACAACGACGAAAGGTATCAAGATTACGGTACATTCGATTGCGGACACTTGTGTCTGAAATTTCTAAGCGATAAGCTATATAAACATGACACGTAATTTAATAACGTCAGTCGAGCACTCGCAGTCATGGATGATTCGTTTACATTAACGATATCGGGAACGTCGTCGATTCTCGAAGCGCAATATTTTCCTCCGATCGAACTTGCTCTGAACAAAAATTATGTTCTCGGTCTCGTTGAACTGTTAACCTTCAATTCCATTCCCAACGTCGATGTCGGTCGCAATAAAATTTACGTAGCCGACAAGGTAGTCACTATATCCACTGGCAGCTACGAAATTGAGGATATTGAAAAGTATGTTCAAGACGCGTTAAAAAATACCGACATTGAAATCAGTATAAAGCCTAACAATAATACGTTACGCAGCGAAATCAAATGTAACCATATCGTAGATTTGGAACCTGAGGATTCTATTGGTCAGCTTCTCGGATTTACACCGCGCGTATTGGCAGCTAATCAAACTCACCATTCGGATATGCCTGTAACTATTCTCAAGGTCAACGCGTTGCAAGTCGAATGCAGCATTACAACGGGTGCCTACGTCAATGGACATAAAGTGCATACTATTCACGAATTTTTCCCTATCGTTCCACCGGGATATAAGATCGTGGAAGTACCGTCGCACGTCATTTACCTTCCGATCACCGTCAAGACCATAGATCACGTGCAGCTTCGGTTAGTCGATCAAGACGGAGATCTGGTTAATTTTCGCGGAGAAGTTATAACTGTGAGACTGCACATCAAATCGCAATAAAAGATGGGTATTGTATATAACAGATTGACCAAAAAGAGTTATATCAGTAAGTCAGCATGTCCCGATCAAGTCAGTCATCGATCGATTCCCGAACCGCTAACACGTCGAAACGTGGAGTTCCTGATAGCTCTGGGTCTAAAGCTGACACCTTTTGGAAAAGGAATTTCCGACAAATAAAACTGCGATTCTGCTGTTTCGTTGTATGCTCCGTACCATGGAGGAGGAAATATTGAGCATTCAAACACCTGTCGTCTTTGACGAATCAATCGCACACCAAGAAATACACGCACACAAACCGTACGCATCGTCAACTTTCAACAACAGCGATGAGATTCGAATCACCGTTCAGCATCAGGATTTATGCGTATTACCGAGCAAGAGTTCGCTGCATATCTCTGGAAAATTGCTCAAATCGGACGGCACCGCAGCAGCGATCACAACTTTGGTCAATAACGCTATCTGCCATTTGTTCGAAGATGTACGGTACGAACTCAACGCCGTAGAGATTGATAAATGTAAAAACGTTGGTCTGACCAGCCTGCTGAAAGGTTTCGCTTCGCTCAACCCTGGTCAAAGTTGGCTTATGGAAAATGCTGGATGGCTCGATGTTCAGGAAACGAAAAAATTAACTGATGCCGATGGTAACTTTGACGTAGTTATTCCCTTGAGCATGATATTGGGCTTCGCTGAAGACTATCGCAAGATCGTCGTTAACGCGAAACACGAGCTGATTCTTACAAGATCAAAAAGTGATTTGAATGCCATCGTTCAAAATCAAGACGAAGACTTTAGAATCGTGATCGATCAGGTGGAATGGTTAGTACCCTACGTGAAGCTCTCGGATCAACGAAAAATCGCACTGTTGAATTTCATTGAGAAAGATACACCAGTCTCCATGAGCTTCCGCAGTTGGGAGTTGTACGAATATCCTTTGCTACCGGCAACCACGAAACACGTTTGGACTGTGAAAACGTCCACCCATTTGGAAAAACCGCGATTTGTCATGCTCGGTTTTCAAACGAATCGAAAAAACAAAGCCGGCAAAAATGCCAGTCATCTTGATCACTGTAACATTACTGACGTCAAGCTCTTCTTGAATTCCGAGTATTATCCGTACGGTAACCTGAACTTGGACATGAGTCACAATCGCTTTGCATTACTGTACGAGATGTACGCAAACTTTCAAGCCACCTATTACGGCAAAGAACCCGAGCCTCTGTTGACGAAGAGCGAATTTCTACAGTACGAACCTTTGATTTTCATCGACTGTTCGAAACAAAACGAGGCTCTGAAATCTGGACCGGTAGATATTCGTATCGAATTTGAGGCGAAGAATAACTTTCCTACCGGTACATCTGCCTACTGCTTGATTTTACATGATCGTATAATTGAATATAACCCGCTGAGTGGTGGGGTGAGAAAATTGGTATAAAAACCTTGAACGTTGTGACAATCGATTCAGTATTTTTTTTTCACGATGGAGTTCATAGTCGACGTACAAGGATTCAGAAGACAGGGTTCCGGTTTTACACCAAAAGAGTTGGCAGTTGTGTCACTCGACGAAGAGGCCAACCCGTCAATTTTTCTCTTCGAACCTCCGTACGATTGGAATTGTTTACGTGCTCCGTTCAAAAGCGACAATTTGTGGCTGTCACGGAATTATCATGGACTATCCTGGGAAGGTGGTGATTTACCTTTCGAGAAGCTCGACTTCATCATCGAATGTACGCTGCTGCGTAAGGCTTCAACAGTTTACGTAAAAGGTTTGGAGAAGAAAAGTTGGCTGCAGAAACTTCTGGGTGAAAAAGTTGAAGTCGTTGAAATGATGGACTTGAGTTGTCCGTCGTTGCAGAAGTTGAATGAAATGTCGGCCACGAATTTAAACTGTACGCATCACGCTATATTACGTCCAAACTGTGCAGCCCAAAACGTATTGTTACTGCGAAATTTTTTACTCAAACACAAAAGACAATCGGTATCTCCTCGAACAGTTATTCATTCTCATTGTCTAACGCATGGATACGATACCGTTGAGTAAGAACACTCATACATTAGCATTACGAATTTCATGTAAAACTGTAATCTTGAGCTGTTTTTTTCAATAAAATATTTTGCATCGTCAATAACAACCGTTTATTCAGAACCTCTGTCCCGCTAGTTAAGAGTTTATTTCAGAACCTTCCAGAATTCAACGTCGAGACTCATCAGTCTTACACGGCACATGCAAGTCAAAAGTTCATCAAAGTTCTACAAATATCAGCGTTAAAGTCATGGCTGCTGAAACATACTCAAATATCGTCAAAACGATGGAGAACGCACGGGATCGAAATCGCAATCGCTGCTTTTCTCTGTTTCAGATCATTAGTGAACTAAAAGGGTGAAGAGAGCAAAAAAAAAAAAATGTATACGCATTTTTTTTTGTTTATTCAATAAAACATTTCATTTTTTTTGTTTATTCAATAAAACATTTCATTTTTTTTTTACATCGATCAATGTTAATTATTGTAATTAGTTCTTCTATACATATATATATATGGAACAGTGGTGTAAGGAGACGCTGTACACGTTGTCCTGGTACGGTGTACAAGTTAGACGAGAGCCGACGCATCTTTGAACTCGATTTGCCCATACTGGCCGCCCAGATATTGCAAGAGCAGCCGCTCCTCCTCCGTCGCCTGCACCAATTTCTGGTACTGAGTCTCGTCCTCGTTGAGCATTCGCGCAACCCGTGCCGGTAAGAAGATGCTGAATTCGTCGTTCAGATCTGTGACGACACGCTTTCCAAACCTCGTTTGAACTCGTCGAATATTGGTGACGTTGTATATTTTGAAAATTTCCAGCTCGGTCAATTTCTTCGTCGGTAGAAAATCGGCCATGCTTGCCACTTTGTTCAATTTTGTGAAATCCATTTTTTTAATGTTCACCAGTTACGTGTTTTTGATAAATTTAAATTAGCAAACTTTTTTGTCACTGTGCTTAGTTCTGACTTCTGATTCACAATGGTTTTCAAGTCGCGAATATTTTTTAGGAACAGATCGATTCGCTGTTTTAGTTCTGCTTTACTTGGAGTTCTCTTCATGAGAGCTGAAGGTACAAGACTGTCTTTCGAGCCTGAATTTCAGTCTTTTATACCCGTATTCCTTGAGAAACTTCTAGAATCTGGAATTCTATTAATATTTTTTTCGAATGTGAAATTTCCGCTCTGCCTATCTAATCGCGATGTCACCATCCGGTCCATTAACGTAAAAGAATGTATTCGAAGTACGTGGAAAATATTATTTTTTTGTGTCTATCTAATCGCGATGTCACCATCCGGTCCATTAACGTAAAAGAATGTATTCGAAGTACGTGGAAAATATTGTTTTTTTGTGTTTATCTAATCGCGATGTCACCATCCGGTCCATTAACGTAAAAGAATGTATTCGAAGTACGTGGAAAATATTATTTTTTTGTGTCTATCTAATCGCGATGTCACCATCCGGTCCATTAACGTAAAAGAATGTATTCGAAGTACGTGGAAAATATTATTTTTTTATGCCTATCTAATCGCGATGTCACCATCCGGTCCATTAACGTAAAAGAATGTATTCGAAGTACGTGGAAAATATTGTTTTTCGTGTCTATCTAATCGCGATGTCACCATCCGGTCCATTAACGTAAAAGAATGTATTCGAAGTACGTGGAAAATATTATTTTTTTTCGTCTGAGGCAAACTATTAGCGCGAAATCTAATTGCGATGGCGCCATCCGGTCGATTAACGTAAAAGAATGTATTCGAAGTACGTGGAAAATATTGTTTTTTTGTGTCTATCTAATCGCGATGTCACCATCCGGTCCATTAACGTAAAAGAATGTATTCGAAGTACGTACTATTAGCGTGAAAGTTTACGGATCGTCATCGGCATTCCCTGTCTATCTAATCGCGATGTCACCATCCGGTCCATTAACGTAAAAGAATGTATTCGAAGTACGTGGAAAATATTGTTTTTTTGTGTTTATCTAATCGCGATGTCACCATCCGGTCCATTAACGTAAAAGAATGTATTCGAAGTACGTGGAAAATATTATTTTTTTGTGTCTATCTAATCGCGATGTCACCATCCGGTCCATTAACGTAAAAGAATGTATTCGAAGTACGTGGAAAATATTATTTTTTTATGCCTATCTAATCGCGATGTCACCATCCGGTCCATTAACGTAAAAGAATGTATTCGAAGTACGTGGAAAATATTGTTTTTCGTGTCTATCTAATCGCGATGTCACCATCCGGTCCATTAACGTAAAAGAATGTATTCGAAGTACGTGGAAAATATTATTTTTTTTCGTCTGAGGCAAACTATTAGCGCGAAATCTAATTGCGATGGCGCCATCCGGTCGATTAACGTAAAAGAATGTATTCGAAGTACGTGGAAAATATTGTTTTTTTGTGTCTATCTAATCGCGATGTCACCATCCGGTCCATTAACGTAAAAGAATGTATTCGAAGTACGTACTATTAGCGTGAAAGTTTACGGATCGTCATCGGCATTCCCTGTCTATCTAATCGCGATGTCACCATCCGGTCCATTAACGTAAAAGAATGTATTCGAAGTACGTGGAAAATATTATTTTTCGCCTGAGGCAAACTATTGGTTATATATCAAAAAAAAAAAGGCCGCCGTCAAAATGGCCGCCATCGAAAAAATCATGACCGCCATCAAAAATGGCCGCCGTCAAAATTGCCGCCATCGAAAAAAATCATGACCGCCATCAAAAATGGCCGCCGTCAAAATGGCCATCGTCAAAATTGCCAAAAATGGTCGCCGTCAAAATGGCCATCGCCAAAATTGCCGCCATCGAAAAAATCATGACCGCCATTAAAAATGGCCGCCGTCAAAATGGCCATCGCCAAAATTGCCCGCCCATCGAAAAAATCAAAATGGCCGCCATCAAAAAAAAAATGGCTGCCGTCGATAACAGGCGGACTGGTCGGCTTGGTCGGTAAAGAAGGTGTTTCTATCCAGAACCCCCCTTGTATTGCTACTCATGGGATGGAGTAAGCGTGGCAACGGACGCAGCTGCGATAGTCTGAACGGGTACGGCGCAATAATCGGGCTTCTCAGCAATAAAATATTAGATTTCGCAACGCGCAATCGTAAATGCAAAAAATGCGATCTAGGATATCCAAAAGTAGATCATGACTGTTGGCAAAATTATGATAGCAGCGCCAAGGCCATGAAAGCGTCTGTTGGAGCTCAATTAGTCAATCGCAGCAGTATTCTCAAGGAGGCAGGGCTCGACATTCGAGTTGTCATCAGGGATGAAGACTGTTCAACGATAGCAGCAATACGCCGAGAGAGATCTCAGCACATTTTCGAGCTGGCCGATTCCAATCATCTGACGACAAATTTCTCTAACGAGTTATATGCACTGCGTTCTCGTTTCTCTGAACTCGGAGGAAAAAATGTCATTAAGCATATGAAAACTTGTTTTGCGTATTGTTGCGCGCAGAACGAAGGAAACACCGCCGATCTTGCAGCTCCATTGCGTAAATTGCCTGATCATTTTTTTTATAACCACGAAAATTGTGGAATATGGTGCGCACGTAGTTCCGAAAAAAATGGCTCACATCGAGTGCAATTGAAAAATAGTCAATTATATGAGCAATTACTGAAACTGCTGAAGAAATATGCAGATAATGCTTCGAAATTTGCAGCACGCGCATTCAGCCAAACTAACGAGAGTGTGAACTCAATGACGGCTCGAAAAGCACGTAAGTGCAACTGTTTCTCTTTGAGCGAATCGTGTCATTATCTCTATGCAGCTTGTGTTTGTTCTCTGAATAAAGGTGAAAAATATGTGTGTGATGTAAGAAAAAAGGCACAAATGACACCGGGTGTCTTCACAACAGAATTGGCGAAAAGAAGCGATGCGATACGAAAAGCTAGATCAACCTGACAGAAATTGCCCGCTGCAAAAGCTAGACGGAAGCAATTGCGCGTAGACAGGTAAAATTCACGAAAAAAACGTGAAACAGCAGAAGGAGTGCAATATCAGTCAGGTTGTGGTTTAGAGTTTGACACAGACATCCCTTGTACAAATTACTCTGATCCGTCCGAAAACAAACTTTTAAAATTAATTCCTGACAACTACGAAGTAATATATTTTGACCTCGAAACTTCTGGATTGTCTCACTCTTCAGACATACTGCAAATTGCAGCTAAGTCTCAGAGTTTCAGATTTTGCTCATATGTAAATCCAACGCAAGTAGTAGACGCGAGAGCATCTGCAATTACTGGGTTGAACAATGTGGCAAGAGGATTGCATTTACATGATCAAAGAGTTGATTTAATTCCCATTAAAGATGCGCAGGTTGCTTTTTATGAATTCTAAAAACTATTTAGAAAACCTTTTCTACTTGTTGCTCACAATGCCACATTTTATGCAACACGTTTAGTCCTTGCTGGCAACGGTCATTCGATGACTGAAGACATCCAATTAGTTGTCGTTGGCTTTACAAATACGTTGCCATTATTGAAAAAAATTTATCTTGAGCGAAAGGGACTAGGAATGTTTAAGCTAGAGAAATTAGCTGAAGATATTCTAAATTTAAAGACCAACACACGTTTTCACTATGCATTATATGACGTAGAAATACTGGAAAAACTCAGCGTTGTTGCTATTGACATTGCCGGTTTCTTCACAAGATGTAAACGATTTATTGGAAGATTAAATAATTGCATACATAACATGAAAGTTGCGATCGCATCGCCCTATTTGGAGCCGTTAAAAAATGTTATATCGGCAGAAATGCTCAAAAAAATGGCCAGCGCTGGCATTACGTATGACAGACTGAAAGAAGTTCAAAAAACTAGTGGAAAAAATGGAGTCGTTAATTTATTATCAGAACGAATAATCAATAAGAAGCCTCTAGTCACCGATAGTAAAAGAATATTACTGGCTCTTACTGATTTTCTTGCAAAGAACGTTAGTTAGCGTAAATTGATTTACGCGAACGAGTGATAAGCTGTAACATGCTTGTGATAGTTTGTTACGTTTGTAAGACGAAAGATCTATGCCGTAATAGAGATTTTCTTCAGTTTTGGATTTTGTTATTCACTGCATAATTTACTTTTCTACTCTACGTTGAATATAAATCTGTGTAACAGAACATGATGTCAAATAAAAATGACTGAGAATAAGAGCATGTGATTAATTATTTCTCTTAGTGAAAAATTGTCAGTTTTTATGTATATTGTCACCGAATCTGATTGGTGAATATATGTAGTAGGGTACATATGGATACATTGGGGATAGCAGTGGGCAAAGTCTCAGAAAAGATGTAGTAGTGTACATGTATACACACCGCGCGCAGTCGCAGAGTGGATACGAAAGTGTACACGTATATACACCCGACACAGTCTCACTGCAACGTTGCCGCGACGCTCCCCTCTTGACGGTCGTGCCAGAAATTTTGTGATAAATGTTGAACTTTGTGTGCGTTTATCAAAAAGTCCTATGAGTGAAAAAGTTTGAATCCAAGACAAAAAAAATTCTAATTTTTTGCTCTGTCAAATGTTAGTTTTTCATCAGATTAGCGCGGCTCAGTTAGTTGTGACAAGAAAAATCGTGTGCGTTTTATTGGCCTGGAATGAGGAAGACGTGTTACCAGTACTGACTTCAACCGTGATTTTCTCGTTAATCTATGAGACACTCGTGTTGAAAATTTGTAGAGATATTAACCACTACTCGAATTAGGAGTAGAAGAAATTTTAGCTCGCTTACGCGGGATCAAGTTTACCGTAGTAATACCTCAAAGGAATGCTCTCTCTAATCATCGGAGACCCAAGACTTATAACTCCATACTCGACAGCTTTGGAGGAGCCTGTTTCCGTTGACGTTGGTTTGATCCTGTCTCTAACGGGACTGACTTCGCTCGCTCGTCCCGCACCCCTTGGAGCGTCGAGCAGCGAGCGAGGTTTTTGCTGAATTTACAATTTTGAAACAAAGGCTTGCCTCGCGACGTTCATTCCTGAAGCGCGTGATCCCCCGCTCGCCTCATCCCGGTGTTGATTACCACGGGATCTGGCGGGTGCGGAGATGCTAACGTTGCTGACGGTAAATTACGCCATTGCGCTTTGGTCGTGCCATGAAACGTTTTGTAGCATGAATATATATATATGAATTTAGAGCTACACTTCCTCGTCTCTTCTAAAAGCGGTATTAATCATTATTGACATTGGTATACATACGTGCGGCGTTCGTGATACAAATACCCTTGGAAAATCTCGTTGAATTGCTATCATCGCGGCTACTTTGTTTGGATCTTGCCCCCCTTTTCGCGATCTTCGGTTACGTGGTGAAACGTCGGCGGCCACATTTTCAAATCTGACATCCAGTTTCGGCCAATAATAGGCGGACCTTCGTTTCGCACGACATAAAATATTTGATTCGATTTCACGCTCTTTCGCTCAATTGTTACATCGATATATCCAACCGCCGCAATCGGTTTTTTGTCATCTTCGCGAAGTTCTCTTTTGGCGGTGTTTAACCTAACGCTAGAAATTTTTTTTTGTATATTCCGACCGAGATCGCGAAGATCGGCGCACTCGAATCAAGTTCCATTTTCAACAATTCTTCATTTACTTCAATCGTTTCTATATGCGGTGCGGTCCTATTTTGTTCGTTGTTGCTTCCTCTTTCATCATATACATGTATATACCCATACCATCCTCGACCTCGGGACAATGATCGCTCGTGAAACGCTGTTCTTCGTTTGACGTTCCGTCCGCAGTTGACTGTTCGCTGTCTATAAAGTTTTGGTTTGCCGCAGGTGATCGATATCTGTTTCTCGCACACGTCTTGTAAATTTAACCTTGTTTACCACACTCGCTACAATATTTACTTGGTAGGCTACACTGGTCACTTCGGTGTCTCTTTCCCCCACGACAGTAACACTCTTCGCTTACTGGGTTCGACGCTGCTTGCGCGTTGCTGCTCGGTGCCCGCTGTTGGAGATTTCCTCTTCCTCTCGTTGTTCCTCGTCCTTGGCCGAAGCCGCTCGCTCCACGTCCACGATGCCACGGTGTGTTGTAGCCTCTCTGTTGTCGCCTCTTGTTGACATGCCATATAGCGTTCACACTTGGAGTCTCGGTCGCCTCTTGTTTTGAAGTTTGCGGTGATAACAATGACTCCGCTTTCGCGTCGGCCAGTTTGACGGTTTTTGCTAACTGGACCGACTGTTCCCACTCCAAATCTGGCGATTGTAATAATTTATAACGCACGGTTCTCAACCTCATTCCAGATATCAGTCGATCTTTTAATTGATTCTTTAACTCTACCGCTGAGAAATTACATTTTTGTACTAACATTTGAAGTGCTCTTACAAATTCATCGATAGACTCATCCTCCTACTGCCTTCTTCCGCGGAACGTAAGCCTTGCGAGATGTATGTTTTCATTGGGTGCGTACAACTCTTCCAATTTTGTCTTCAGCGTCTCGTAGGGCATCGTTAAAGGTTTCGCAGGGGTTACCGCTGCCTTAAGTACTCCGTAGACCTCCGCAGTAAATCGTTTTATCAGCAATACTGACTTTTTCAATTTGGTAACATCGTTTAAGATGATAAAAGCCTCCAATTGGTCCTCGAATGTTTTCCATTTTGCCCCCTTTTTGAATGGTTCTATAGTCTTGGCGTTGAATTGAGCCATCCTCGGTTCTTCACGCACCGCCTCGTCCGTCCTCGTTTTACCGGTCCTCTCCTTCCGCGACTACGCATTGCTTCCACTAAGAGTTTCCGCACAGAGTCTAATTTTGCTCCCGTTGGCAACTCGACCTCGAATCGTGAAAAAATCACCAATAGTTCGTCTTTGGAGTACGTTTGAATCCAGGCGGCTTGCCCCGATTTGATTTTCATTCCTTTCCAATCTCTGCCCACTTCGCGAGCTCTTTATCAGCGTTTATATCGTCTCCGAATCTTTCAACTCCCTCCACCATTCCTTCAATTTATTCAAATGTTTAATTTGTTTGAATCCCATTCTCGTCGCCACTGCTGAGAGCCCATTAATTAAGGGAACTGGCGAGGTAGCACTGAATACACGGAACACTTTGGAGGAGCCCACTGTTTATTTTCGTGTCGGCGGTACAAGCTCACAAGCTGGACTCCTCACCTCGACACCCGAATAACTCGGGTACCCTGTACCTTGCAGTGGGGACACTTTCAAGAATTGTTTTAAAAATATTGTCGCAAGAATTATAGAGTGACTTCTTGAGATGTAGTTTACTCTGTTTGAAATATTTCAGAAATATTTTTATTGAATGTTTTATGAAACGTTTCAGATATATTTGAAAAAAAGATTGATGCAAGTTGAAAAGTCTACGTCAAGAACTTGCAAAAGATTTCTTGAAATGTTTTAAAAATATTTCTGATTTTTCTTATAAAATTTGAAATGAAACATCTCAAAAAATGTTTTGAAAATAATGTAGCAAGGATTCTACACCAATGTTCACAATCATGTGATCTTCCTGAAAATTTCCAGAAAGGTTTCTCAAAATTGAGTTCGTTAAAACTTTCGAAATGACTTGAAGAAGTTACAGAATAAGTAAATAATTCATACAAAAATTTATTATACCTTAATAAACGCTTTCATTACAACAATATTATATTTTCAAATTACCATTTCACATTCTTCTGATTTTCTTTTTAATTAACTTTCTAATCAATCTTGCACATAACTCAGGAACATTTGGTATTTATTACTAAAAATTTTCAAAATTTTTCGATCAGGTTTAAGTAATCCAATATTTGTACTCGTTAATTAAGTTATATGGATCGAGGGCATTTAGTCGAACTAAGTGCTCCCGAACTTCGTAACAAGAAGGGAAAATTCGTTCTTGACACGGGTTCATCAGCCAGCTTAATTAAACTAAATGCCCTCGATCCAGACTTAGTTATAAACACTGACGATAAAATATGGGTAACAGGATTAGAGGAATCGGATATTCCGACACTCGGCTCAGTTGTCCTCCACATCTCTGAAAAAACAGCTAAGTTTTACGTGTTACGAAACCTGCCGCTGAGATGCGACGCGTTAATCGGTAAACCTTATTTTTTCGCGGAAAAATCCGAAATTTCGTTTCACCATAATACTTTAGTTACCTCAAGCGATCCCATCCGACCTAAGCCTTTCATAGGTCCACCTCCTTCCGACGCAGAACCCACAAAGCGCGTGTTAGCGGCGAAAATCGCTTCGGAGAAACGAAGCTATGAACTGCGCGCGCGTACGAGTGAGCAAATAAGCATCCCTTTAAAGAACGTGAATCTAAAGGAGGGATACTTACCGCGAATCGAAACTCAACCGGGTGTGTTTATCGGAGAAGGTATCGTTGCTCCTACAGGAGGATCGTGCTACGTCTTAGCAATAAACACGCTATTCGACGACATCGAACTAGAAATCGAGCCTCAGGAACTCGAAGATTTCGAGCACTATCAGGGGAACGGGTCGGACCTCAGCCCCTGTCCACTGTGTAAAACGGAGCTACCGGGAGAGGAACGGGTGACTCACGCACTCTCGTGCTTATCTAAGTGCGAGATAGCGATCCGGCCACCAGTACGAGTACCAGCGCCAGTACGAGAGCTACCACCAGCAAGAGTAACAGCGCCCGAACCAGCACCGGCTGAGGCGGCGGTTTCGACCGTTTCGCCGAAGCTGGTGGTGACAGCGCTACCTCCGACGGCGAAGGCGACGACGGCGGCGATGACCCAGGCGGTGGAAAGGCTGAGGAGCGGCACCTGTCCGACCTGCGGAAAGAGCGGAGGAAACCAGCATTGGGAGGAATGCTACTTGAAGCGTTTCCTCTCGCGCCGGAGGTCGGCGAGCTCGACCTGTACACTCTGCGGCGAGAGTGTCGGAAACAGGCCGGGCCTACACGCGGGCCACTGCGTGGAGGCTTTCAGCCGCCTCCTCGTCGAGAAGAAAGCAGCTCCGAAGACAACCCAAGAACCGGCAGAGGGGAACCTCATCCAGTGGGAGATTCCACCCACAACGCCAGGATCTCCGGCGAACTTCGCGGACGTCCTGGTGGACGAACCGGAGGTCGTCGAGGACCTCATCCAGTGGGAGACTCCACCCGCAACCCTCCAGGCCGAGCCAACACAGACGAAAGGAGATGATAACACCAAGGCCGTCTGAGGAGACCTGAGGACCAAGCTCACGAGGGAAACGCAGCTGGCGAGACGCAAGGAGGACCGAGCGACGAGCCAGCAGTGTGGTGACAAGTGAGTGATAAAGCCAAACAAAAACAAAAAGAAAAGTGTTGTGTGTGTGTGTGTGCGGGTCATGAAAGAGCGTATGCGCAACACACAAACAATGTAAATACCGAATGTATGAAATATGCGGTCAGCTGTGAGCCAACCCTCCAGTGTCCGTGTCACCGTCGGCCCGGCGCACCGAGTCGATGAGGGCATCGACACCTAAGGGGGGAGGGATGTCACGAGCGCCGCACATTTACCCAAAACTGTAATATATTACCGATCATAACAATTATCATTTTTCATTATTATTATCTTTAGAGACAAGGAAGCATTGTTTTAGTTTGACCATATAAAATATCTTATTATAATCAGTTCGTGGTATAGCCAAGCGCAACGGCGTAGTTGGACAGCCAGCAACGTCAGCGTCTTCGCGCCCGCCAGATCCCGGGTGTAATCAACACCGGGATGAGGCGAGCGCGAAATCACGCGCTCCGAGGATGACCGTTGCGAGGCGAGCCTTTGTTTAAAATTGCAAACTCAGCAAAAAAGCTCGCTCGCCGTCCGACGTTCCAAGGGGTGTCGGACGAGCGAGCGAAGACAGTCCCGTTAGAGACAGCATCAAACCAACATCTACGGAATCAGGCTCCTTCAGAGCTGTCGAGTAAAGAGTTATCAGTCTTGGGTCTCCGACGATCACAGAGAGAATTCCCTGTAAATCTATCCGCGGTCATTCAAGCATCTCGCGTCGCGACATCAGTCTGTGAAGTTAGAATTAAGCGCAATAAGCAAAGCCACGAACTTAATCAAGCCGTGTAGTACGTAACTGAGTGAGTGAAGGTGTAAGCTTCGGCACCTTCGAGGCCGAAGCCGAATCCACGAGTGAGATCGCGAAAGAGCGAGAACGTGAGTAGAGTAAGAACATACTGTAAGCTTCCTTGTCTAAATATCGCTGCTTCTAGTTATTCCATTAAATATTTCTACTTGCTTCCATTCAAAATTGGTACAAAAATAATTGAAATCCTCCAAACCATTTCCCACGGAACGCCCTGTAGAGGACGTTCACCTCCGAATCCACCAAAAATTAAATAAATAAACCTCGTTAATAACATACTCACGGTTATCTGCCTATTCAATCTATCACACGTACAAAGATCATCGCCACTTTCAAGCAACCAAGCAACTTTCTCACTCTCTTTTTATTACAGGCGGTAATATTGAATGTTGTCATTTTCGAAAATGAGACATTGAACCGAGAGTTCAAGAAATTTAAATATCTCACTATCTGTAACAAAACTGTGAATCTTTTTTTCTCGAAAATAGTTCAACAACCTTTACAAATAGTCGATAGTCAATGTATTTTTTCCGATCAATAAATTATTGCTACTACTATTCAAAATTTTCCAATGATTATCAGAGCTCATGCCGCAAATTTTCAATGATGTTCGACTAAATAAATAAAGGGATGAATAAGAATTCTCGACCTCGTATGTAATCTATTATAGAATCTTAGTGATCGGTCAATTGAGTAAACGTATTTTTAGTTAACTTTTCGACCCGGATATGGGCCCTCCTCAGAACGATTTATTTTTTTCACTGTCAAGAACAACAAAAAGATTTTTTATAAAATAAATAATAGTACTAGAAGTAATCAGACTTAGATATTGTAGATGTAATACTCTTAGAGCTATTATATATTATTGATTAGTAAGAACCTTTTGATTAATTGAAATAAGAATGTCTTTAAGTGATATTTACCTTTTTTCTGAATTAAGTAAGTGGACTAAGATGTAGTCGAATTCACAATTACAATTGGTGGAGACAGTGTTCTTTTGAGTGACGGTAGTCAATGTCAATCTTCAAGTTATTTTACATGTGGAAGTTAATAGTTGGAAGTCATTAATTAGGAAGATTAAAGAACTATGTTTCTTCACAGTCAGTATGTCATTGTGTTAAAAGGTTTTTAAAGAAGGTCTTTTTACCAATAAAATTAATTCGCAAGTGTCAAAGAAGTGGAGGTAGGCTCTTTATAATTAAGTTCCACATGTCTAACGAAAAATTGTTGGTTGAACCGATTGAGTCAACAGGTGAATAACGACTGATGGAAGAAAACAAGTATAATCCAGAGTGAAGGTGAACCTATTATAAACAATTATACAGAAAAACAATAAATATTTTGTGAGAAAAGTTATGTAGAAAGGACGGAGTAATGGGGACAAAAAAATTATTTTTGTATGTAGTTAAGGTTAAACAATATTTGTTGTGTGGGCGGAGATTAGAGGTTTGTAAATATTACTTAAATGTTCAACATCTTGTCTAAGAATAACAGAATTGGTGTGACCTACAATGTTGCACATTTCTAGTAACAGTCTTCTATAATAATTGTGTTCTTCACGAAGGATGTTTGTGTTGTCGTAATTAAAAGTGTGTTGTTTATCGATACTATGTTTCGTTAGAGCTGTGTGACGTTCTTCAATCTCATGTACATTGCGTTGGTGTTCCTTAATTCTGGTATTGAGATGTCGACCAGTTTGACCTATGTAAACTTGATTGCAATCATTGCATGGTATTTTATACACAACATTAGATCGTTTGCCCATGGGGATCTTGTCTTTTCCTGTATCAAAAACTAGTTGTAAATCTTTTGAATTTTTTCCAACAAACTTGACATTATGTTTGACGAATAGGCGGTTAAGTGACTCAAAGAGACCAGATTCATATGGGATGGGGATATATGTAGTAGCAGGTCTATTGTTATCTTCAGCGGGAGCAGAGTCAATATTATTGTCAGGTAAGTTGTTGATGTAGGTGCGTCTCTTATTAATATGTTGGTGTAATAGGCCATGAGGGTAATCATTCCATCTTAGTATATTGTATATGAGCGACAGGTTTTTTTCCTGGAACTCTGTTCTAGCAAGTTCGATAGCTCGGTCAACTAGGTTAATGATGGTGCCTATTTTGTAGGACAAAGGATGGTGAGAATTAAAATTCAGGTATGATGAATAAGAATTCTCGACCTCGTATGTAATATATTATAGTATTGGTGATCGGTCAATTAAGAAAACGTAATTTTAGTTAACGTTTCGACCCGGATATGGGCCCTCCTCAGAACGATTTATTTAAAAACTGTCAAAAAAACAAACAAAAGGAAAATAGGACTTAAAAAAATATAACAATGGTACTAATAGTAATCGGACACAAATATTGCAGATGTAACATTCTCAGAGACAATAAACATTGTTGATAGTAAGAACCTTATGAATAATTGTGATAAGGATGTTTTTTGATGTTATTTACCTTTTGAGTTAAGTAAGTGTAATAAGATGTAGTCGATTTCACAATTACAATTGGCGGAAACAGTGTTCTTTTTAGTGACGGTAGACAATGTCACTCTTCCAGTTGTTTTTTTGTAGGAGTTAAAGGTTGGTAGTCATTTATTTAAAAAAAAGATTAAAGAACTATGTTTTTTCACAGTCAATATGTCATAGTGTTAAAAGGTTATTGAAGAAGGTCAATTAGCAATGAAATTAATTCACAGGTGTCAATTAGGTGGAGGTAAGCTCTCTATAATTAAATTCTACATGTCTAACGAAATATTGTTGGTTGAACCAATCGGGTCAACAGGTGAATAACGACTGATGGGGGAAAACACAATAATCCAGAGTGAAGGTGAACATATTATAAACATTATACAGAAAAAACAATAAATATTCGGTACGAAAGGTTATGTAGAATGAACTGTAAATGGAGACTAAATAATAATTTTTTTTAAAAAAATAAAAAAAATTAGTTTAGGTTAAACAATATTTGTTGTGTGGGCAGAGATTAGAGGTTTGTAAATATTGCTTAAATATTCAACGTCTTGTCTGAGATTTACCGTATTGGTATGACCTACAATGTTGCACATTTCTAAAAGCAATCTTCTGTAATAATTTTGTTCTTCACAAAGGATGTTTGTGTTGTCAAAATTGAAAGTGTGTTGTTTATCAATCCTATGTTTCGTTAGAGCTGTGTGCCGTTCATCTGTCTCATGTATATTACGTTGGTGTTCCCTAATTCTGGTGTTGAGATGTCGACCCGTTTGACCTATGTAGACTTGATTACAGTCCTTACAAGGTATTTTATACACTACATTTGAACGTTTGCCTATGGGGATCTTATTCTTACCGGTATCAAAAACAAGTTTTAGGTCTTTTGAATTTTTACCAACAAACTTTACATTATATTCATCGAATAAACGATTGAGTGACTCGAATAGGCCGGCTACATATGGAATGGGGATATATGTAGTAGCCGGTCTATTGTTATCTTCGACAGGAGCAGAGTCAATATTATGGTCAAGTATGTTGTTGATGTAGGAGCGTCTCTTATTAATTTGTTTTTGTAATAGGCCATGAGGGTAATCATTAGATCTTAGTACATTGTATATGAGCGCCAAGTTTTTTTCCTGGAACTCTGTACTAGCAAGTTTTATAGCTCTATCAACAAGGCTAATGATGGTGCCTATTTTGAAGGACAAAGGATGGTGAGAGTTGAAATTCAAGTATCTTTGTGACCATGTTTTTTTGTGAAACCAATCTGTCTTTATATTATTATTGCTGTGTATCAACAGAACGTCTAAGAAACTGATGGCATTGTTCTCTTCTGTTTCGATAGTAAATTGTAATCTTGGATGGTATCGGTTAAAATTATTAAGAGTGTGATCTATTTTTTCTTTTGGAACGGCAGTAAGAATATCATCCACGTATCGAAAGTAGAACGGTAAATCAAAACCAAGATTGTTAATGCAAGACGTTTCCAAGTCTTCCATGACCAGGTCTGACAGGATTGGGGAGAGAGGAGATCCCATGGGCAAACCAAATTGTTGTGCATAAGTATCGTTATTAAATTCGAATATTGCGGAGTCAAAACACATTTTTAAAGCTTTATCAAGTTCAATAAGGGAAATTGGGATCTTATTTTCAAGAGAAGCCCAACGGTTGTTTACTGCACGCAATGCGAGATCTGTAGGAACGTTGGTGAAGAGTGATATTACATCTAGCGATATTAACGTATAATTGTCCGGGATAATCAATGTTTTTATTGTATCAACTAAGAAAAAGCTATCTTCAACTCTCGAGGTGAGAGGTGTGATATTGGTGGTGAGCCATGAATTAATTGTCTTGGCTAAGGTATAGGTCGGGCTATTGACAAATGATACGATGATTCTTAATGGGACATCCTCTTTGTGAATTTTAGGTAGCCCAACGTTAACTAAAAATACGTTCACTTAATTGACCGATCACCAAGATTCTATAATAGATGAATAAAGGGAACCCAATACTCAAATTGAAAATTCATGTAATATTATATTTATTAAAATGATTTCTGTATTTCATGTCAGTGCGGTTCGAAACGTAGAAAATCTAATCCGGAGCGTAGATATCAGGAACGTAGATCATATCCTGTGACACAAGTTGAAAATCAACTTTCTCAAAATGCGCCTTAACGTCACAAATAGCTTCAAGGACAATCATGTTTTATAGTAATGTCAGTACATTATTACGAGGATATTGACTTATCAGATTCAAGATTGTATCCCTTGTTCCATCAAAATAAATGAATATCTGATTTTCAACGAAGTTGTTTAGAGAGATGGCAAGAAGATATGGATCATTGACGTAGGATCTGCGACTAGTGATTGAGGACGAGTGTAAATGAAACGAAATGATTTTGAGATGGAGAGGGATAATGATTAACAATAACCGAGGTTTTTATTGATCTTGATGCGGCGATACAGACCGTATCGCACGAGAACGTTATACAGAGTAATGGTTTACAGAGCGAGAGAACACATAGATTACACACGTACATGATTTTGAGGCGGTAGACCATACATGAGATACAGCTGATAGGTTTTGAGCAGTGCTGGGCAAAATTGTAATAGAAAATTAACAATAACAAATCACTAAGGATAATTTTTAATGACATCGAATTCCATTAAAATTATTTTCAGTAATAATAATTGAATCGGAGTTCAGTGAAATTACTTTTGATAATTGTAATTGACGAGTCCATCGAAATTATTTCCAGTAATTGTAATTGAATTGGATTTCATTAAAATTACATTGAGTAATTTGAATTTAATCAAAGTTTATCAAAATTACTTTCAGTGATTGGAATTTAATCAGAAATCATTTCAATTATCCTCAGTGATTGTAATTAAATCAGACATTATTAAAATTCTTTTGAGTAATTGTAAACCACACGATGTGGTCCAATTGAATTTTCTTCTCTAACGTTATTCCTGCGAAATAATAACAAATAGACAAATAAATTTACTCCGTTTTTGGAGTATTTCAATGGTGTGATCGGAACGAGTCTTTTACAGTCAATCTGTGAATGGGCTATGGTTACCAAAGTTTTTTGGGTAGCTGATCAAGGATTTCACATCACTTTGAAAAATTAATTTGTTTAAATAATTTGCTTGACCAGTCAATGTGAATAGGTAAGCTCCATGAAGTTCCCGATATTTTCGGAATTTGAAATTATGTTGAGAATTCGACATTACGTTTCCAAAGGTAGTTTGTTTGAATAAATTATGAAAAACAATTGAAATTTGAAAAAAAAAAAATAATATTTTCATTAATTGTAATGGATAACAGAAAAATTACAATTGTTCCAAGTAATTGTAATTAGAAGCAAAAAAATTACAATTTTTTCAAGTAATTTTAATTGACAACAAAAAAATTACAATTATTTCGAGTAATTGTAGTTGGTAATCATAAAATTACAATTGTTTATACTAACTGTAATTGGTGAATCAAAATTTATAATTATTTCCCGCAATTGTGATAAGTTACTAAATATTACAGTTATTCACAGTAATTGTAATTTACGGGTAATGGAATGACGAAAGTAATTTCTGCTGCCCAATTCTGGTTTTGAGTCGCGACACGGGCAAGCGGCGAGGTTTGACGCAGATACAGCAAGTAAATATTGCACGCGAGTGTGCGTCCATGCGTGAGGAGGATTTTGAGTGTCGCGAGACACACATTTAACTAATTCGATACCTTGCCGGAACAGAAGTTCATGAAGTTCGTTTTCCAAATAATATAATCCGATACAAAATCTAGTTCATAGTCCTCCGAACATCACCTTGTAACAAGGATATTTGGAAAGAGTCCCAGTGTTGCAGAAACCATTATAAAATTCTTGGTTTTCAATTCGTGCCACTGAATGACTTTTGCGTTTCAGGTTCCATTTCCGATCTCAGGATGAGGTTTTTTTTTTGTTCCAGACAATGCTAACATGAAATAGAGACATAATTGCGATGAATGGAGATTCACAAGCTTTCAGTCTTAGCATAGGACCCCGTAAAGAGTGTAAAATTGGATTTGATTTCAAGCTATCGATAAATTGCATTGTAATGAAAAAGTGAGCGAGTAAGTGAATCCTATAGCAGACCAAGTGATTATTTGCAAAGCAACGTGCACTAGTAAGTGAATACATACTTGACACTTTACTCGGGTTCCACGAGACCGAAGCACGGGTGATAACTGCAATTAGCTAGCCAGATGACACCCTCAACTGAGATTAAGTTGAAATACATTTTTAATTGAAGTTATTTAACATTTCTAGATTTGGATTGGTTCAGTTTGCCTCACATAATTGAACCCTAGAATCTAATGGAGGACTTGAAGAACTATTTATCTGAATTTATTGCCAAAGAGAGTGAAAGTAAGCGTCAAAGTAAGATACCAAATTGAATGGTATAAAGTTTGAAAAACTATTCTGGTCAATAATAATGCTTGAATTACAATGTTGCACAGAGTGATTCCTCGGTAGAATGAATTGGCAGCAACGGTTAAGTAACAAACTTATCGCTATTGGCTCGATCAAAGCAAAATGATGAGATATTCAGCCAGTATGATCTGTAGTGTATCCCGTTCTTTAATTTTGCCTCAACTGATGTTAAGAAGGTGGCGATGACCTCATGAAATTTACTCTGACACCTGATGTCTGACGGAACAACCAGGTTTGATTGTTGTAATGATTGCACCGCTTCAGAAACCAGGATCCTTGCCACCGAAACGTTTTGACCATCAGGTAAGCCATATTTTTCCTCTCGTTAATCAAAGTTCAAACTTTGAGCCTGCTGAAAAAAAAATGATTTTATCATTAAATCCATGTTAACATATTATAATAGTCAAAGATCACGGAATTAGAAATTTACTGACATGCTTCCATGTCTGACAACTTTATTTCCGCTAGACGATGAATTATTTCGTACCTGAAAATATTAGAAGCTATTATTATCAGATAGGAGCTTTCGATAGTTTGGATATTACCTTCCAATGAAATGCACGAACCAAATCGTGAATGAAACGCATTTTCAATCTGATGTAAATAAAGAATCTGTTCACAATAAACGTTGTTTTCACTTGCCTACCTCTGTTTGCCCAGATTCCCACTTGTTAATGACATTTCACATTGAATTTCGGATTTTTATTTCGATAAATAACACCCAATTTCTGTATCTTTTGATATATGCTTTTCCGTTGAATTCTTTATTGCGTCAGTTGAATATTTTCCGATATCGACCACGGTATTGCTGAACGATACTATTCTTCTTAGAGAACTCACGCTACGTAAGAATAAACAACAATATAACCTCAATCCGCGGTTTTATGCGCGAGAGATTTACAGCTCCTGAGTATTATTTGATTTTGTGAACGTTGGCCCCCTGAAATCATTTTTCATTAAATGATTACTCAAAATTCAGAAAAAGTTAGCTTATCGCCTAATTACCTTTGCTTTCTTTTCTATCGTGTGACAGCTGAGTCAAGCCATGATGAAACACTTACTTTCATGATCGCTTCATCTACATTATTATATTTTCGCTATACAGCCTCTGAAACGATAAAATTTACTCAATTATTTATTACACATTCTTATCGTCATATCGATACGATCAACTTTGCACTATTGATTTTAATTAATTATGATTTACCATAAATGCACTTGCATGACATTATATATTTGAAGCTTTTATTTTTCTACATTGTGATTTTATTTTTTTCTTGTCCTTTGTAGAAATATTTAACTAGAACCTCGTCAATAACCAGTCTAAGTGATATTGTGATTATCCCGTCACGGGAATTTTCACCTTTTATTGTTTTGATGTATGTAATCTGTAAAAATGTTATACATAGCAGTATTTTTTTTATTTGTTAATAAATATCACAAAAATATCAGTTGTGCAGTTTATACGTGCTTAAAGGTATATAAGGCTCAAATCGAAGTACGTTAGCGTACGATAATCAGGCGTTTTACACACGGAGTGTTATGAAATTATTTTCTCGCATTAGTATCGAAATGTACTATACTTATAATTAATATACAGTTTAGCAAATAATTGTGAATAAAATTGCACGTCGTCTGGGAGGTAATATTACTGTAATAGAATTATAAGAATTACCGGAGCTGTCACTTTTTCTTTCTCATCAATGCTGTTCCAACAGCTTCCATAGTTTCACTTTTATCATCCACCGGAAACAACTTTTCAATCAATATTCTTTCTGATGCTGATAGTTTTGTACATCCTTCACTCGCATTCGTTCTTCCAGTCCTAATATTTTTCAATTTGTTTTCAAGCTCAGTTTGGTTAACGTTAATTTTATTTAACAGTTGCATCAGGACTTCTTGTCCTTCTATAAATAAGTTAGATTTATTCACAAACTGTACATTATTCACGATTATAAGATTCAGAGTATCACGATATTTAATTATAACAACGTTTAAAGAAAGTGTCAACGAGTATAAATTATTATGATTTTGTACTCACGAAGCAGTTGATCTAATTTACTGTTAATATCATTAGACTTGTTATCGATTGACTGTACATTTAGATTATCCGATGAATTTTCCTTGCTAGCTAAAGCATCTTTGTTTTTACGACTGTCAGATTCTAATTATTTAGAAATACTAGAGGCTTCGCCCCTGCCTCACTATTTCCTTATACAGTGTCTGTTAGACAGGTGAATTTATTTATGCTGATTTGATGACAGGTCTGCAACTGTTGAATCTTGCTGTAGTTATTATTTTCCCCATAGTAGAAGAAATTCATAGCTTTGCTATAAGTAGAATTTCTATGGCTTCAGACGAATCAAAAACTCGTTATTATATTCGAGCCAGGGTTATAAAATAATCCCGGAGATTCTGTCTGGCACTTTCAACCCCGAAGACAGAAAGGACGATGTCCGAAACTACAAAGAAACTGGAAAGGCTTTACTTGGTGGTTAACCGGATCAAGGATTTACAGGATCCGGAAAAACCTATTTCTTTTCTGATATAACTTTCCTCGAGTTCTGTTTCATTACTTCTGCTGACATGTTTACTAGTACGATATATTTGAAACGATACTCAGTCTCACCTCTGCGTGCCGATCTTGAGTGCCGTATACACAATACGCCAGCGCGCGAAAAAGACAATTTCCGTCGGGAATCATCTGGATAATTCTCGTTTGTATGTTTATTTTTTGCGTGTCAGAAACAGATACCCATAATGATATGTGTCAAAGATTGTCATAAACAGCCGATGACAGCTGTCAAAGGAAGTTTTGTTTGCTAGATGCTTTTTGTTTTGTTTTCGGCCTCTCACTCCACCGCCAAATTCATGCGTATACTATTGTTATTATAATATTCTTGATACTATTGTCATTATAATCTTCTTCGCCTGTTGTTACTTCTTTTTCATTTGTTCAGAACTTTTTTATTAAATAGATAGATGCCAAGAAATCATCTTGAAAGTTAACACTCGGTCACCGCCGACTCGGCACCACTCACGTTCTTCGTCTGTTTTTCGCAGGCTGGCCATCCGATATTTAATTTCAAACTGCGAAAGGTCGAAAATCGAAAAAAGTCCTTAAAGCTTATCACATTAGGTGTGATCACCCATAAAAATTCAAATTATTATTCATGGACGATTTGACAGGAAATGCCCCATACATTCAATGAAGACATAATCGTCGTCGTCGTCGATGCAATCATATTTCGGCCTTTCGCAGTTGAGAACTAAATATGGGATGGACAGCCGGCGAAAAACAGACGAAGAACGTGAGTGGTGCCGAGTCGGCGGTGACCGCGTGTTAACTTTCAAGATATTCTCTTGGTATGTAATATTAACATGTATTACATTTACATCATTTTAGGAATTATTATATAGTACATATGTAGGGAGATCTCGATTCAGAGACTTGCAGGAGATGAATTGTGGGAGTGTGGGTTTAAGATAACAACACGTGTTGTTGCAGTAATCAACTGTTATCAACAATAATACAATAATAAGTTACAGACGAATATCCAGTACAAGTATTCGTTCTAACATACCTGAATCAACACAATTTGTCGGTATAGCAAAGGTAGTCGTGAGTGCGTGCCTGTGTCGTAGCACAGCTTGTCAACGACTGCCCGGTGCCGTCAGTAGCGAGTGTCTCGGTCGCCTGCCCGCTAGTCACATGATCAGCGGACCAGGCGGCTAGGTTTGAGCAAGGCGTCAAACTTACATATATTTCATGAAAAAGGCTTGGCGCGACTGGCGACTGTTTTCAGGTAAAACGCGCTCTTGATCTCGTTGTCATTAAAACAATTTTTCTCAAGAATCAAGTGGAATTAATAGATGTTTAGCCACTATTTTGATAGTTTCATTTGACTTTTTTAACTCCCATTTTACTTGCGGATTGTTTTCGTAAACAACGTAACCAAACATGAGGTTGTCTTAATTTATCGAAAAGCACGATGTACAAATTTTCACAAATATCATAACCAACGATTACTGCATTTGTTGAAGGTATAGTACACATTAATTTTCATGACAAAGAAATTGATAGCTATTATCAGATATATATTTCACACTATTAATTATATTCGATATTTCAAGCGCTCATCGAACAAGTTCAACTATTAGTGAACATACTGAACATACTGGTGTGCCTGCGCTCTCTCTTTTTCCCCTCATCGTAGCGAACACCATGTAGAGTGCGACGGTATGGTGAAAAAGGAAACGTGCAAATGCAGTATCTCAATTTTATTTATTTATACCCTACAAACTATTAACGTTTCCATTATTAAAATGTAAAAATTCATTCAATTTAATATTACCTTTATTTGCAAACGAAATTGTTTTAACGAAGGTGAGTTGAAGAAAGAGCGTCTCATTCGAAAGTAAGAACGTAATTATACTAATGAAGCCAACAAGTGCCCTTTTCATGGGCTAAGATATTAAATACTTGTTCATATTGGAATATTAAGAACCAATTCTTAATACCTTTGTTGCGATTTAGATTTTGCATATTGCAAGCTAAACCAACTTCATCTGGATCTTCCTCGTGTAAACATTCGTGATATTCATTAATTTCCTCATGTAAACGTTTGCCATCTTGATTTTCCTCACGCGAAAGTACGCTAAATATATCATCTCCATTTGAATCATCGCCATCTGAACGATTGCTATGTTCATTATCCTCCCGTGAATTATCGCCATTTAAATTATCTTTATTAACCAATTTGACATCCTTTGATTTTTGTGTTTCTTTTAATTTTCTTGGACCTAACAAATTTATTGACGACTAGTGATAGCGGTTTATTGTTCTTTAATTGTGGAATGCGTGGCTTCTTTGCAGACGGTGCAACACCGTCTTGCACAACCCGTTTTATACTACGAAATGTTCTAGACTGCTTTAATTTCTCTTCGTCACTGGGTTCAGTTACATCTTCGATGCTATTGTTGGCAACACTGCTAGTAAGAGAAGACAAGAGGTATAGAGGTTGGCACGAGAGTAGTCGAGTAGGGAGAGTCGAGAAGAACGGACAAGTATTGTCGGCCGGTGGTTTGCCACGAGAGATCGAGATATAATAAACGAGAATAAACCTAGAACTAGTTATCCAGTCAGTATTGTTAAGTTTTTTGTCAGTAATAATAAATAACATAATATTCATCGTCATCGAGCTACAACAGAGTGATCATTAATAACCAACCCGATTCAATCCCTAGCCAGCCGCTAACACTATTTAATTTAGATTCACGTATCGCATCATTATAATTATCTGAAAACATGTTGTTGACGAATATTAAATAGTATATCCACGCATGGGCTGTTCTTCACAGATTAACTAAATTAACTTCTTCACTTTTGCATAAATAAATTTTTTACTTTTTCAAGTATTCGCATGATTTTATTCATTTATTCATCTTTTCTACTTATTGTACGAAAAAACGTTGATTCAAACTACGTACTTTATAAAGAACAGATCATTCATTATCAGTTTACAAGTACTCTTGTAATACATATTCTGTTAAGCGTACCATTATACATATTTAACGATACTTGTAAATGTGCATTCAATCCAGTTATCTTGTGGATCGTCTAATTCTCTGACACATTTGTTCAAGTAAACGTCATTCGGTGGCATTGAGATCGTCATTTCTCCTTTGTTTATCCATTTGCTGGGATAAACTTTTTTTCTTGTTATCACGATCTGCTATTATGACAAATTTTTTCGCCACGTTTTTGATGTTTAATACCCTAAAGTACGTGTAAAGAAAATCGCGACTCTCGTCTACTCGTATCGCCGCTTCTCTTACGGTCGCAATCTATGTTACTGACGTTAGGAGGAAAGAGACAAAAGGTAAACAGAACTACATACAGAATTACATTGATTGGAATAACAGCTTCGAATGTTGTTTCTTTCGATTCTACAGGAAAGATTCAAGGAAATGAACCATATTGTACGTAGTGTGAATAAAAAAAATCTTTTGATTCTACAGAGAAACGCAATTGAGCCTTTATTCTAACCTCAAAACGGGATAAAAATAACCCATAGCACATGTATGAATATTTGTTTTTAATTATGAACTTCCAAATAAATACTATGTAATATGTGCAGATAATATTATAATTTGAGAAAAAATATTATTTTCAACAATTTACATTAATCCCCTGTGTAAGTGTTGCACCCATAACTTCTCCATTTCGGATAAGGAAGTGTCGTGACTATTATTATTATTACTATTACTTAGAGTGTTAAAGATCAAGAACGCCCAAGAACTTTGAAACGTTATGTTAATAGTTGTAAGACAGGCCAAATTTAGAGTCATTTTACAACCGATTTAATTATCAATTTATAATATTATCGGTACATACTTTAGGAGTTCGGTATTACATTGCCATCGGAATTTATTATTATTATCGTATAATATTCAAAGAAGTACTTATTCTACTGGCTTGGATAAGCGAGTCTTATCCCAGTATCTACGATACACATAGCTTCGGTATATTAACCTATAGAATACTGTAGCAATAATGTACAATTTCAACATAAATCATTTTCAATTACTTCCTGGGATGTAAAACTTATCATCAAAAGTTCTATATAATTCTAGACAAAGCAGACAAAAACACGATTTTCCATGAGTGAATGTGTTAAGATTGAAAAAATCAAAATATCTATTGAATTATTTTTTACGATCTTTAGGTTCGATATTTGGAAGATTTTATTTTGAGACCAATACTTATTATCAGCTAAAAGTTGAGAAAAAATGTATGCTAAAATTTTTGCAGATTTTGTTACGTATACTTTTGTGTGAAATTTTGATTCATTCAGAAAATTACGAAGATCATCTGAGGCATATTGAATTGGTTCTGAAAATGTTATTCAATAATGATTTCAAGTTAAATTTACCCAAATGTTTGTTCGCATAAGATATTATTAGATATTTGGAACACGAAATAGGCTTTGATTGTATAAAGCCCCTGAACAATAACGTGATCGCGATCAAAAACTTTCCTACACCTGAGAAAAAAAAAACATCGGACAATTTTTGGGGAAAGTAAACTTTTATTTACAATATATCCCTAAAGCTTCAATAGTACTAGAACCATTCCATAATCTACTGAGAAACAACGTGGAATTTAAATGGTCAGAAACTTGCCAGGAAAATTTTGAAAAAGTAAAAAACCGGTTGTGCTCGGAACCGATTTTAGCTATATTTCATCCGGATAGTCAGATTTATATTCACCTTGATGCTAGCTTACAAGGTGTAGGTGCAATTTTGAAACAACCGCAAGCAGACAAAACATTAAAACCTGTTTTGTCGGAAATTGACCACCAGGATTAATTCCCGTACTTCCCTTTCATTTTGAAATTAATACTTATAACAATTATTGATATGGGCAAGGTTAGGTATTTTAAATAAATCCACTCGGTTTGGGGGTCAATCAAAGATGGTTTATTGCCCCAGAGGAGGAAAACCTGAGCAAGAACTGAGTAAAAACCTCCTCGAAATCGTGTACAATGTATGTGAATGAATGTCAGATTTATGGGTGGATGTGTGCACTGGATGTATCTAGAAAGAGAATTGTGACGCTTCGAGTGAAGACACAATAGGGGTGAGCTCAACCGCCTTACAAGATGCTAGCGTGGAAGCTAGTTACACGATAATTATCAAGGCGATAATCAATTCCCCAGTGGGAATACAAGAGAGAGATGGAACGGCCGAGAGGCGCTATTCGAATGGCCGAGAGGCGCTATGTCATGGAGTGACGACGAGTGTCGACCCTCTTATGCCGCAGTGGCGTTGTCTCTCAGTTATGTATCAACACAACCATCGTCACAAATACTACTTAGCGTCAGTTCAAATCAGAGATTCGAATTATAGGCTCACCAAGTTGAAGAGGAGCCAGAGTGCTGTCTGGCTCACGCGTATCAAGCAACTGCTTGTGCCAGCACGTGTTGTTCCGGCGTTTCTCCGACTTACCGTACTGCGCATGTCAGGTAGCCATTGTTTTCGAGTTCTGCACAGATTGGAAGGTGTGTGTCACACGTAATCACATAAGTGTATCCAAATACAAGTAACTCTGCCGTGTAGGCACGATACAAAACCTGTATTTTATTTCTCTCGAAAATTAACAGAACGACAAAAAACGAAAAAAGCTATCTACATAGAATACTTAGCAATCAAAGAAGCCATCTTGTACTGGCAATATTATTCAATGGGTCATAAATTTATCATTTATACGGACCACAAACCATTACAACACTTTAATATTAAGAATTGTAAAGATCCGGAATTACGAGAAATCTTGAATTACATATCACAATTTAATTTTGAAATAGTATATAACCCAGGTAAAGAAAATCTGGAAGCAGACTGCCTATCTAGAAATCCAGTCCTACAGGAACGGGAAAGCAGCCGTGAACATTATAATCAAACTTGTAAGTTTTATTAACGTAACCGATATAATCAATAACCAAATGCAACTGAAAATAGACAAAAAGTGTAATATTCAGAATAACATAATTTACAGAACTTTAAATAATAGGATGAAAATTTGGATAACCGAAGAATTCGGCATTGAATTAATAAAAACCGTGCATGAAAAACAGGGTCTTGTGGGAGTAAAACAATTAACACTAACAATAACAAGAAAATTTTATCTTAAGAATATGCATAAACATATAAAAATAAAATGACACACATGTGAGACATGTACAAAAAATAAATCCAGAATTGCGAATTACAAAGCTCCGCTTTCACAATTAGGATCCGCGAAAAAACCATTGGAAATAATTTCTCTGGACACAGTATGAGGTTTTGCAGGAAATAGAAGTACAAAAAAAAACTTACATCTGATTGTTGATCACTTCACAAGGTATGCGTTCATTGAAACTTCGGAAACGCAAAGTGCCAGAGATTTCATAAAATTGGTAAAAGCGACAAAAAATAAACACGATCTAGGAACGTTGTTAACAAACCAATATGGTGGTATAAACTCGAGAGAATTCAAACAATATTTAAAATCAGAAAACATAAATTTGATTTTCACCGCAGTTGATTGTGCTTTCTCTAATGGTTTGAATGTGAGATCAAACCAAACTTTGATAAATAGAATAAGATGTAAAATTTATAACGAGAGAAACCGACCATGGTCCGTATTAGCACAAGAAAGTGTAAAGGAATACAATAACGCAATTCACAGCTCGACGGGTTTCACTCCAAAATACCTACTAACCGGGATAGACGATTTTATGCTATCGAAAGAACTGAACGAAAACAATAAAAACAATCTAGAAAATAATAGAAAAATAGCATATGAAAATTCGAAAAAAATACATGAACAAAATAAAAAATACTATGATAAAAATTCAGTAGCAATGAAATATGAGGAAGGAGATTTAGTATATATACAGAATAGCAACAAATTGAATAGAGGAAAATTAGATCCCATTAGAATAGGTCCATACAAAATCAAAAAGAAAATATCAGATCGGATATTTATCATTGACAGTGGAAAAAAAAAGGAATCCAACATTTTCCACACTAGTAAACTAATCCCTTACTTGCCATCCTCCACACCTGCATGTGTATCTTGAGAGGGGAGATTGAAATTGTAAGTTTGACGGCCTCCAAACTTATTGTTGGTTGTTTACACGCGTGAGTCCTAGGACTGGTCGGCTTAGCGTGGGCGTTACGAACGACCGGACTCGAAAGGAGCAGTCGTGGATGAACTATGCTACGTCATAGTCGTACTCATTTCCAACTTATAGAATACCAACAATTTGTATTGATTTAGGTGAGATCCGTATAGTGGTATAAGTGAGTCATAGTTATACATGAATATATTGTACTAAATATTCCTTTATATTATTATTTCTACTAATTATTAGTATCCAATGAAAAATTATTATTACTTTATTGTGTCTTTAGCCGTTTCGTATTTTCTCGCTCATTTTTATGCTCCGCCATTTCACCCGTTCCAACGTTGCCGCTTCGTTTACTCGTGACTGTTACTCATATCCCGTCCACTAAAAGTAATCCTTTAAATATGTAATTCATTTTGATTTATTATGTAAACGACGAGGTAAATAATTTTCACCTTTTTTCAATTGCTCAAAATATATTTTTCTTCGTTGTATTAATTTTTTGTGAGAACGGTGAAATTCCTTCATGGAAAAAAAAATAAACACTTGCCATTGTCCCACGCTTTCACCATGGTACATATCATTTGCTACACAAACAACATCATTTTTAATTGCAAATATCTCCTGTTAGACGAGGTAAATCGCCTCCTAATTTCAACAGCGTATGTATTAAGCATTCAACTACTGATATTCCAAGTTTGAAGGATTTCTTGAAATTTAGCTTGCGCGACCGTACTTCCTCAATGGCATTGAATTTCCAACTTCGAATGGTATGTGATTCGTTTACGATTTGTATACCGAAACTATTACTGCTAAAGCTTCCCAGCTTGTACAGCTCTGTCATAAATTTATACCTGTTTCCTGTAACGTATATCGATCTTCCACTTTGACAAATATTTGAAATGTTAACAATATAACCATCGATAAGTGAAACACAGTTGATCCTACCATTATCTCTTTGCAATTTGCAACAGTGCGTGATTAAAACTTTATATTGAGAATCATTAGTCTCATCAGGAGAAAGGGTCCTATTGTAATGTACTATTTTTAATGTGACATTAGCATTGATTTCACGATTTTTGAGATTCAGAGAGTCGCCTTTCAATATGCTGCAACGGCTTATCCCCTTTTCTTATAAATTTTTTTATTGCTCAGATATAACTTTCGAATGGAAAAGCGCTACATTTGTCACCCATGTCACGGACATTTGTTGATACAGGAGTCTTCGATAAGTGTTTAGAGAGATGGCCAAAAGATACAGATCATTGACATAGGATCCGCGAACTAGTGATTGAGGACGAGTGTAAATGAAACGAAATGATGTGGAGAGGGAGAGGGATAATGATTAACAATTTTTATTGACCTTGATGTGGCGATACAAACCGTATCGCAAAAGAACGTTACACAGACTGACTGTTTACAGAGCAAGAGAACACATAGATTACACACATACATGATTTTGAGACAGTAGACAATACATGACATACAGCTGACAGTTTTTGAGTCGCGACACGGGCAAGCGGCGAGATTTGACGCAGAGACGGCAAGTAAACACTGCACGCGAGTCTGCGTCCATGCGTGAGGACGATTTTGAGTGTCGCGAGATACACATTTAACTAATTCGATTCTTTGCCGAAACAATAAGGTACGCGAAGTTTGGGGAATTTTTTCTGTAGTTTACTCATTCAATATTTTCAATACTGCGTCAAGAGCACTTTGATAAATTTCACAGTTGATTGCCGATTCTGTTATTTTTTGATTAAATTCCTTATTTTTAGTAACTGCAGGATCTTTGAAAATGGCCATTACATCAGGATCAATATTTACATCAGGAATACTTTCAGGATCACTGTCGCTGTGTTGATCTTCTGACGAGTCGTTTACTTCAGACTCAATTTCATTATTATGTTCTTCATCAGGTTCATCATCAGAACTCACGCTAGATACATCATCTGAATCATCGGGAAATGAAATACAATCGATACTATCTACACTTCTATCGATAGAAGCACTTACAGAATCATATTCTACATTACTTGGATTTATATCGATGTCACTAGCATTGTTACGATAATGAATAGCATCAAAATTAACTTAACGCAAACCGTGTCTATCTGTGAAAACTTAATTTTTTTATGCGTATTCAAATTTTGTAACTGTGGTTCGTCTTCAGATGACGTACATTCTGTCGTTTTACGCATGCTTGAACATTGTGACTCACAAATATTTATTGGTAAAGAAGATGAAGTTTGTGAACTTGCAGCAATGTCACGTATATCATTTTCAGCTTTTTCTTTTGCTAATCGACGAAGGTGTAGAGAACTTACAACTTTATCATCATCTTTGCGTCTTTTTATTGTCAATCCTGTTGAGAATGTTCCATTGACAGTTTTGTATAGGAGGTGTTACACGCCAATTCTCTCAAGGCAGCGCACAGTGTTAAATCACGTTATCTGTAACGTGTAAGATGCCTGCGCTACTTAAATGTTCATAACAATAATATTTTATCCTCAACTTTCTAATGGTTTCCGCAGTTTGACCGAAATTTTTCATTTTCATCTTAGATCGCACGCGCCCTTCGATAAGCGTGGAATCACATTTAAAATTTATTTAATTCACTGGTTCTGAAAAAACGTGCACACTTGCCGGAAATTGTAGGATTGAGCAGGTTTCAGAAACGAAAAACCACTCGCCGGATGAGTACAGCTTTATCGAAGGTTTATTGAAAAAGCGCGAACGTGGATCACACAGAGTGCGAGAGGAAATGCCCCCGCACGTTTTGATAGGAAAATTTCAGTCAATTGTTCTGAAATTTTGGGAAAATGCTGTCCTGGGTCCCCTGATCAAAAGTCTCTATGGCCACAAATCTGTCCGAATCCAACTTTTTGAGCTGCAAGCAATAGAACATAAAATATGTGATATTTCACAACATATATTCTGACTAAACAAACGAGCGAGATTCATTGTTGTTTGATTATTGTTTACATCGTTAGTGAGGGCTCTTACGCATAAGGTTTTATTCTCGATATCGGAATGCAACACGTCATCAGTTATGGATCGCTTTTATAGGAACGGATGAGATGGACAATATTGAAAACGACGAAAAACTGATTCAAGGTTACTATTGTACATGTCAATCTGGGGCAAGAACACTAGGTACTTGTGTCCATGTGGCTTCGGTGATTTGGTTCTTGAGCTATGCCCGATTTCAGGATATGCATTATCCATCCACAAGATTATTGAGTGCAGTCATGAATACACAGGAAGCTGTCGAAATAAAAGATATTCAAATATGCTGGAATATACCTACTCATTAGTTTATATAAAAAGACGAAATAAAATTTATTTTGCAAAATATCACATATTTTATGTTCTATTGCCTGTACCTCGAAAAATTGGATTCGGACAGACTTGTGGCCATGGAGACTTTTGATCAGGGAACCCAGAACAGCATTTTCCTGAAATTTCAGAGCAATTGACTGAAAGCCATTTTCCTATCAAAACGTGCGGGGTCCTTTGCTAATTATGGTTGCTAAAGCTATACGACTGATCGACAGTCTAGAGAGCTCCTTCTCGTACCTACTTCGCTGAGAAGACTGACTATTGTCAACGCTAACGATGAGAATTTTGAAATTTCGGGGATAGAGGAAAGTGAGCGGGGAAAACACATACAGACGCGACTCACTCTATTATACAAAAGCCACAGACACAACACGCGGCGCTTGTTCTTTACCCTTGGTTAACATGACCAATTTCGTGAAATAAGAACGCTACAAATTCAGCACTGCGTACAAATATTACGCGTAATGAAAAATAAAATTATAGTTTTAGTCTTAAAATCTGAAAGATCTTCAAAAACTGCAGTTTTTAGAAAACATGATTTGTCATCAATTATATTAGGTAATTAGAGTTTATAAAGGGGCACATATTTTTTAAGTCTCAGAGTAAAATTTCTAATATTTTAAAGAGATTTAGTTGAAACCAGTAAAATTCTCTACAAATATTTTATAAAAATTTCATGAATCTTTCTGATGACGAATTTGTGATATTTTATTAACTGTATTTCAAGAAGAAAAACCCGAATGAATGATTTTATGGATGATGAAAATATGCTTTTACTTTTGTATTAAATAGAATGCATCCGTGTATCTTTGCTATTAAAAAGGCATGCATTTCAAAATATGTGTAATACTTTTTTACCTTTGTTGTGTATCACGACAACTCAAACAACTTTGTATCATGAACAACAAAACAACAAAGTGGCTAATGTATAAACTGTAGATAAAATTATTTATTTATTGATTATATATATATATATATATATATATATGTAATAATCTTAATAATTGTACTTCTACTCCACTTTTAAAATAAAACTCAAGTTGGATTCTGAAATAAAAACAGTTTATTTTAGTATTACAATCACAACTTCTACAGTTAGCTAAGATATCAATACAATGTTACTTACCTGAAATAAAAACAGAAAACAACATTAAAAGTTTTTACTCCAGGTAATGTACAGTAGTTTGTTCAAGTTTTAATAATATCCTTAATAAAATGCACAATTATTGTAGTCGTAAATTCACGTACTTATTAGGTTAGAATTTTCAATATCACAGAGCCCATAGAATCAGTAATCACAGAGTATGTTATAATGTATGATGACGATAGGCAACTCCCTCTATAACACTGGTGGTAATGGCGGCAGATTCAAATTGAAGTAAATGAGAGATGTCATTTTCTTTATATCTCCCCCCCTTGGAGGAGAACAATCACAAGGAAACGATGTGACTGTTCGTCAGTCTATCATCCGCTGCTGGAATTAATTTTGTTATATGGAAAAGGTTGGATTCTTTCTTCTTGTGTCCTGTATCGACTTCATAGATTGAGTTAGATTTTCTTTTTATGATTTTGTACGGTCCGATTCTTATTTCATCCAGCTTTTTCCTATTGAGGCGGTTCCCATTTTCCACATACACTAAATCTCCAGTATTTAATATAATTTCTTGCCTGTGTCTGTTGTATCGTTCTGCATTTTGATCATGGGACTTCTTGGTGTTCTGTAAAGCTAATTTTCGATCTCTTTCTAGGTCTTCCTTTGTACCCTTTGTCTTTAATTCTGGTGGCAAAATATCGACACTTTCGCCCTCCATCAAGTACTTGGGAGTGAAGCCAGTGACGGTGTGTTCTGTTTCATTGTATCTTCTCACACATTCTTGAGCGATGGCTGTCCATGCTTTTTTTTTGTTGTTCTCATTTACTTTGCATCTTATTTTATTTACCAGAGTCTGGTTTAGTCTTTCATTGAGGCCATTCGAAAATGGGGCATCTACTGCAGTAAAAATCAACTTTATTTTGTTCTCCTCTAGAAAATTTTTAAATTGTTTAGAATTAATGCCAGGATGTTGGTCTGATAATATTGTGTCTATATCATTACTTTCTGTGATTTTTGTAACTAGTTTTATGAAGTCAGTGGCGTTTTAGTTTTTTGACGTTAGTATGTAAGCATATCTTGTAAAGTGATCAACTAATAGATGCAAATACTTTTTCGTTGATCGCGATCCTCCAAATCCTCCAATGGTATCAATGGACATGATTTGAAATGGGTAAGTGGCTGGACCTAGATGTGATAGATGCCCATATTTTGTTTTATTTCTCGACTTGTTTTTCTTACATATAGAACAATTATCACACTCTTTTTTTATATTCATTATCATATTTCTCGCAGAATAAAATGGGGTTATCTTGTTAATCATTTGCGATCTTCCCAAGTGACAGTAAGTCTCATGTATATCTTTTATTAATATTTTACTTAGATTTTCAGACAATACTATTTTATTTCTACTTTTTAATTTTTTATAATAAATGTCATTTTTTAATATAAATTTTCTTTTCTTTTCCTGTAATTCCATGTTCTGGTTTTGGTCATTTTTTATGTCTTCCAGACTTACTAGATTTATGACTTTCAGAATATCATCTGTATTATCATCAAATTCTAAAACTGGATTTCTGCTTAGGCAGTCAGCTTCCTGATTCGATATTCCCGGATTGTATTTTATTTTGAAATCATATTGTGATAGGTAATAAGTTAAATCCCCCAATTCTTCATCTGTTCTAGATTTTACATTTAAGTTTTCCAAAGGTTTGTGGTCTGTGTATACAGTGAATTGTTTTCCAAATAACCAGTGTTGCCAATATTTCACTGCTTCTTTAATTGCTAAGCATTCAAGATATATTGCTTTTTTCTTTTTTTGAGCATCATTCAGTTTTCTTGAAAAATATGCTACTGGTTTATAATTCTTATTTTCATCTTCTTGCTTCAGTACAGCTCCAATTTCATTGATACAAGCATCAGTATAAATTTTGATTGGAATATTGGGGTCAAAAATTTTTAGTACTGGTTCCGAACAAAGTAATGTTTTAATTTTCTCAAATGATTCTTGACAATCTTTTGACCAAACAAAACTTACATTTTTCCTCAGTAGATTGTGTAATGGGTTTGAGATTTGTGCCAAGCTTGGTATAAATTTATGGTGATAGTTGATTTTCCCAAGAAATTGTCTTATATTTTTCCTTGTTTCCGGAACTGGAAAATTTTTCACTGCGATTAGGTAATCTTTCAGTGGTCTTACTGAGTTCTTTTCAATAATATGACCCAAGTGTTTTGCATAATTTTTAGCAAATGAGCATTTTGAAAATTTTAGTCTAAATCCCTCATTGTGAATTGCTTCTAATAGTCTTGATAGATGCTGTATATGCTGACTAAAATCTTGTGAAAAAACTAATATATCATCTATGAAAGATGCTACAAAATCATTAAGTTTGTATTTTCTTATTATATTATTCAATATTCGTTGGAAAATTGCTGGTGCTGTTTTTAATCCAAAAGGGAGACAGGACCACTGAAAATGGCCCTCTTGTGTTACAAATGCTGTTTTAGGTCTATCTTGAATCCTTAGGGGAATTGACCAAAATGCAGAATTTATATCTAATGTTGTAAAGTACTCACAGTTTACACTTTTTACTATCAAATCCTCTATAAGTGGAAATGGCTGTGACTGAGGAGTAATAATTTTATTTATATCTCTGAAGTCTATACACATTCTGGTTTTTTTATTTTCTTCTTTCTTAAATGCCAGAGTAACTGGAGCAGCAAAAGGGCTGTATGATTCTTCAATAAGCCCCTTTTCCAGTAATTTTACCACTTGATTCTCTATTTCTTTTCTATCTTCGAATGTGCATCTGTAAGGACGTTTATAACAGTATTTTTCTTCCATTAGATCTATGTGAGCTTCATATTCTTTAACAGTACCGATATCATATTTGTCTTTAGCAAATACTGACTTGTATTTCTTCAATAATTTGTCGATTTCAGACTGTTTATACACATCTAAATGATTTACTATAATTTTAAATTCATCAGTATTTAGATGTTCGTTGAAATTTACTTCATGTTTCCTAAGATTGTTTGTTTTTACTTCTATGTCACCTGATAACACAGGAATACTGACATTTGTGTTATTGTCAACCTCTTTATTTAAGTTAATTTCATTTTTCTGTGTTTGGAAATCTTTGTTTTGCAAGATCCTTAGATCTTCAGTCTGGGTCAACTTAAAGTTTTCAATACAGTCTAAGCCAATCAAAAAATCATAATTAAAGTTGTCACTGTCTACGATAAACACTTTCATAGTTTTCTCAATATTGTAAATTTTTACTTTTAAAGTTATCATACCTTTTGTTTTTCCTGCACCATTAATAGTTTTCAAGCTTATTCCTTGTAAATTATCTGTGTTTTCTTGTTTAATTTTTAATAATTTTGCATTCATCAATGACACATTTGATCCCGAGTCATAAATACCGGTGGTTTCTAAAGTGTCATTTAGTACTAGCTTGATTTTTATTAATGGTGGTACTTTAAGTTTTTTGGATCCTCTGTATTTAATTCCACCTCTAGTTCTGAATTGTTCACAGATTTTAATGGTCCCATCTTGTTATTTTTGTCTTCTTTTTCTCTAAACCAGCAATTTGTTTCAGAATGAAAACGTTTACCTTTGTTTGCCTTTACACATATTTGACATGGCTCTTTTTCTTCACCTTTTTTCAGTTTAGAATCAGAAAAGGTTTTCCCTTTTTTTTCATAACTATATTTTTTTACAAGATGTTCCAATTTACTTATTTCATTGAACAGATCTTGAGTTTCTTGAAGTGTTTCTCTGTCAATGTTGTCTGATACAAAGTTTGGTAAACCGATAGTAATAAGGTCAATAAGCGTTGCAGTATCCATGGATTTTCTAATTTGAAGTAGTAATTTTTCTTTTTTTAGAGCATACTCCAGCAAAGATCCAGATTGATATTTGAAATTAAAGGCATATCTAATAGGAGACCAACCTTTGTTCCCGAACGTTTCAATAAATATTTTTTTCCAGTTGTTCCATTCTGATTCTATTGAGTATTTTAAAATCATTGAAGTGTACCAGTCAGCACTACATTTTTCCAGGAAAAACTTCAAGATTTCAATTTTTCTCCTATCTTCTATCACTGTACAGCGCACACATTCTTTTTCAAATAAATTAATCCATTGGTTAGCGTTGGAGGTTTTTTCATCAAATTTATCAATCATGAAATCTGTAGCGATTTTATTTAAGTTTTTAACTTCAGAAATTTGTTCTTTAGATTCTAGAACTTTTTCTAGCAACTTCTTAATTGTATCTTCTGAGGTGCTTGTGGTAGGTGTTTCAGTTATTTTTTCTGAAATTTCCTCTAAATAAAAATTTTCAAATAATAAGTTATTGTCTTCATCAAAATAGACCTTTTTCAAATTTTCTGTTAAGGTTATCCAGACTTTCCTGAATTGATTCCTTTTTACCAATGTGTTTTTTATTCTGATATACACCTGTGAGGTTATTAATTCTTTTTGGAAAGTCGTTGGTTGGTATTCATCTGGTATTGCAAAAGAACGACCGTCTAGCGTGCCGATTGAGGTTAGGCACAATATCGTTGTTTTTCCATCTGACGCCCCTCGCATTTTAAAATCAAACCTTAGTTTGTCCATTTTCTTGAAGTATAATTAATGTTGTTTTGTAATAATCTTAATAATTGTACTTCTACTCCACTTTTAAAATAAAACTCAAGTTGGATTCTGAAATAAAAACAGTTTATTTTAGTATTACAATCACAACTTCTACAGTTAGCTAAGATATCAATACAATGTTACTTACCTGAAATAAAAACAGAAAACAACATTAAAAGTTTTTACTCCAGGTAATGTACGGTAGTTTGTTCAAGTTTTAATAATATCCTTAATAAAATGCACAATTATTGTAGTCGTAAATTCACGTACTTATTAGGTTAGAATTTTCAATATCACAGAGCCCATAGAATCAGTAATCACAGAGTATGTTATAATGTATGATGACGATAGGCAACTCCCTCTATAACACTGGTGGTAATGGCGGCAGATTCAAATTGAAGTAAATGAGAGATGTCATTTTCTTTATATATATATATACCGAGACAATCTCTTGAAACTATGCATACCATGCGCATGCGCCAAATAATTCAATTTCATTGGTCGCTGAAATCGTCCCGCGGCGATGTTTTCGCCTGCTGAGCATGGCGCCAACGTAAACGAAATGAAACAGAAGCTGTAAATCTCTCGCGCGTAAAGCCGTGGATTGAGGTTATGTTGCCGTTTACTTTTACGTAGCGTGAATTGTCACAGAAGAATAGTATCTTACAGCAATACCGTGGTCGATATCGGAAAATATTCAACCTATGCAATAAATAATTCAACGGAAGAGCAAATATCAAATGATACAGAAATTGGATGTTATTTATTGGAAGAAAAAATCTGAAATTCAATGCGAAATGTCATTACCAAGTGGAAGTCTGGACAATCAGAGGTAGGTAAGTAAAAACAACGTTTCTTGTGAACAGATTCTTTATTTACATCAAATTAAAAATACGTCTCATTAACGATTTAGGTATTGTGCATTTTATTGGAAACTAGTTGTATCCGAAAATACCAAAAGATCCTGCTTGATAATTATTGTCAGAGCGGGAATGAATTTGTAAGGCATAGAAGCATGTAGGTAAATTTCTAATTACGTGATCGTTGACTATTACAATATTTTAACACGGATTCAATGATGAAATCCGTTTTTTTTCCAGCAGGTTCGAAGTTTAAACTTTGATTAACACGAGGAAAATGATGCCTTACCTGATGGTCAAAACGTTCAGGTGGCAAGGATCCTGGTTTCTCGAGCGGTGCAATCATTATAACCATCGAACCTGATTGTTCCGTCAGACATCAGGTTCCAGAGTAAATTTCATCAGGCCATCGCCACCTTCTTAACATCAGTTGAGGCAAAATTGAAGAGCGGGATATACTACAGATCATAATGGCTGAATATCCCATCATTTCACATCGATCGAGCCAATAGCGATAAGTTAGTTAGTCAACCGTTGCTGCCAATTCATTCAACCAAGAAATCATTCTGTGCACCATTGTAATTCAAGCATTATTATTGACCAGCATTGTTTTTCAAACTTTATGCCATTTAATTTGGTATCTTATTTTGACGCTTACTTTCACTCTCTTTGGCATTAAATTCGGATAAACAGTTTTTCAAGTCCTCAATTAGATTGTAGGGTTGAATTTTGTGAGGCAAACTGAATCAATCTAAATCTAGAATTGTGAAATAACTTCAGTTAAAAATGTCTTTAAATATAATCTTAGTTGACGGTGTCATCAGGCTAGCTAGTTGCACGATAACTTATAACCAAATTCAATTTCACACTCTTTATAGGGTCCTACGCTAAGACTGAAAGCTTGTTAATCTCTATTCACCGTAATTATTTCTGCGTTTTATGTTAGCATTGTCTGGAGCAAAAGAAATCTCATTTTGAGATTGGAAATGGAATCTGAAACACAGAAGTTATTCAGTAGCACGAATTGAAAACCAAAAATTTTTTCATGGTTCCTGTAACAAAGGGACTCCTTCCACATATCCTTGTTACAAGGTGATGTTCGGAGGACTATGCACAAGATATTGTATCGGATAACATTATTTGGAAAAAAATCTTAATGAACTTCGTTAAAAATCAGATATTCATTTATTTTGATGGAACAAGGGATACAATCTTGAATCTGATAAGTCAATATCCTCGTGATAATGTTCTGACATTACTATAAAACATGATTGTCCTTGAAGCTAATTGTGACGTTAGGGCGCATTTTGAGAAAGTCGATTTTCAACTTGTGTCACAGGATGTGATCTACGTTCCTGAGTTCTGCGCTTCAGATAAGATTTTCTTTGTTTCGAACCGCACTAACGTGAAATACAAAATCATTTTAATAAATCTAATATTACTTGAATTTTTTATTTGAGTATTAGGTTCCCTTCATTTATTTAATCGAACATCATTGAAAATTTGCGAAATGAACTCTGATAATCATTGGAGAATTTTTAACAGTAGTAGCAATAATTCATTAATCGGAAAAAATACATTGACTACCGACTATTTGTAAATTTTGTTGAACTACTTTCGAGAAAAAACAGATTCACAGTTCTATTACAGATAGTGAAATATTTAAATTTCTTGAACGCTCGGCTTAATGTCTTATTTTCAGAAGTGATAAAATTCAATATTACCACCTGAAATCACAAGAGAGTGAGAAAGTTTCTCAGTTGCTTGGAAGTGGCGATGATCTTTGTACGTGTGATGAATTGAATAGCCAGATAACAGTAAACATTAGAGATGTAATTATTTTGGCCGTATCACCTGTTGAAAGAAATAAATTTCATTGTTATTTCTAATGTAAGAAATAATGAAAGTGATCAAATAAAGTGTTCCCACCTACCTGCTGCGTTTCTAATTTCTTCCAAGCACCCAACATTCAAACAGATTTCTCATTTCAGTCGAATGAAGCAAATTTTCGAAGAGCATTAGCATCATCTTTCCGAGTCACTACCTCGACTGTTCGAGATTATAACCTCAAAAATTTGTATGAACTACGTCGCCGCCAGAAACAGAGTTTGACAGCAGAAACTCGGAGTGGCCAGCCTGCCCGAGCAGCCGATAAAACTTGCGCATGTGCATTGTATGTATAGTTTCAAGAGATTGTCCCGGCATATATATATGTCGGAGAATGGCCAGATAACACTCGCGAACTTTGTGTTTTGCGTGTGGAACACATGATTAACCACCTTTTTATTCTTTTACAAGATAAAAACGGAACTTAACTTATTGAACAAAGCTTTTAAAAATTCAACGTTTATAACAAGATCCAAATTGCTCAATGTTTATTCCGTTATTGATCTTTGCCGTATTTTCTCTTGAGACCGAATAGAAGAAAGCGGTGATAATCCTCCTCGTTATTCATTTCATTATCCTTGACACGGCTAATCCTGACAATCACACGTCCTCGTGTGCTGTAATACAAAAATTAAAAGATATTTAGACCGTTCGGCCAACCTGATCATATTACCATTCCAAAAATCACGATGTGCTTTAACAAATCCATAAGTTATAACAAATTCCGTACTAAATAACAAGTCCGGTGACAAACTGTTGACAACACCCCATTTCATAGAAATCATCTTCTTTCCACAAGAGCAAGAACTACAATCTTCTCAAAAGACTTGCATTCCTCTCATGAGACTTATATTTTTATCCAAACATGTAATTTCCACACACATTGCCAATTATCAATTGGGCTTCACATATGTGACCGTATGACAACGTCAAGCCGTCCATACATCAACATTTCCACACACAGTTGCCTCATGCGACAGCACCACACCATTAGCCGTTACATTGCGCCATCTCCGCTCACCGAAATGAGTAAGGTTTTTTTTTTTTTTGACTTGCAACTAATAAGCGTAATGAATGTGTGCACTAGGATCAAGCTCAAACCAAAGGGAATGACAATCATTTCCTACTCCAATATTCTGATGAATTTCTTATAACAGGTGCGCCAACAAGGATGTCACAGGTTATTAATCCAAAAATAACACATTAAATTTGTAATTTAATATCTTGAATACTCAATGACTCTTCAGAAGATTTATCAAAATCAATATCCAATTCTGAAGGTACAGAACAGTCAGGCATTGCTCGAAGACGGTCATGAGCGTATTTGTACGTTCGATTACAATTTAGAGATTTTAAAATGTACCGATCTTCGTCTAACACTTCAATAACACGAAATGGCCCTTTAAATTTTGAATTCAATTTTGTTTGATTTCTTTCGTGATTTTCAATTAAAACCTAATCCCTAACAGAAAATTTTAAAAATTTTGCCTTTCGGGCATCAAATCGCGATTTTTCAATTTGCGAGTTAATCTCAATCATATTGGCTGCTCGCTCTCTGATTTCCGATAAGTCAATTTCTTTTTCACAATCAGTAATCGGTAACAGATTCAACGGTCTAGCTACGCGACCAATCATCAATTCCAGAGGAGTAGCTTTAGTCACACTATTGACGGAACAATTCAGTGCCAGTTGAATATCTCCAAGAGAATCCTGCCAAGATCTATTATTATCAATCTCAACAGAAGTGAGCATATTTTCAAGTGTACTCATAACACGTTCGACTTGACCATTGCCTCGACTAGTACCAGTAGCAATCAAATGAAGATTAATGCAATGGGAAGCACAAAAATCACGAAAATTTTTGTTTGCAAAACATCTCCCCTGATCAGCAATCACACGAACCGGTGCTCCAAATAATGTGACGATTGATTTTAAAGCTTTTATAGCACTTACAGCATCAATAGAAAGAGTATGGTAAAGAAAAACAAACTTAGTAAAGGCATCAATAAACACAAAAACATATTCTTTAATATTACTTTTGCCACTAAGCTTTCCAGTAACATCAATATGAAGAGTATGCCAAGGAATACTCTTTGGGATTGGATGTAATTCAGCTTGAATTTTACCAGAAGTAGATTTGGAAATTCGGCAAGTAATGCAATTTTCAACAAATTTTCGGACATATTTGGACATATTAGAAAACCAATAATGTTGGTAAGCCTTCTCTAAAGTTTTATGCCATCCCAAATGAATAACTATTCATGAACATGATTTATTATAGACCACTGAAAAGCTTTAGGGATTATTGGTAAAATACGAGTGTCATTATTTCGCTGTATTTTTCTGAACAAAATTCCAGATTTAAGTTCGTATGTATTAGAAACATTTGAATCAAGCTCATCGTTTTCTAATTTAGAAATAAGATCACGAATTTCGGCATCCTTCTGCTGCTCCGCTTGTAACCAACCGTGAGAAATTTTTGAAAAATTTATACGTTTTTGCTCAACAGTTTCAACATTCAGTTTGTCATTCTCAGGTAAAGGATTTCGAGAAAAGAAATCTGCATGTGATAGATTTTTTCCTTCTCGATAAACAATATCAAAGTCGAATGACTGTAAAAATGCCCACCATCTATAAACTCTTGGGGATAAGTCAAGTTTTGCACGAGATGCCTTGAGAGAATTACAATCTGTAACTACTGTAAATTTTCTACCATGTAAATAATGCCGAAAATGCCTAATAGCATTCACAACAGCAAGTGTTTCCAATTCATACGAATGATATCGCGACTCTATTTCTGTAGTTCTTTTGCTAAAATAAGCTACAACATGGGCCTTTCCACCAACTTTTTGGATGAAAATTGCACCGTAACCAACTGAGCTAGCATCTGTATGTGATTCTATAGTAAAATTTGGATCAAAAATCATTAAAAGAGGAGAACTCGTCAGGTGAGAAACAATTTTTGTTCGAATTTCTTCAAATTCAGGTTTCCAATCAATCCTACCCTTTCCATTAGTAAGTTTATACAAAGGACAAACAAGTTTAGAAAACCCTTTTATAAATTGCCGAAAATACAAGGCAAGTCCAATAAATTGTCTAAGTTGAGTAACAGTTTGAGGCGGCGGGAGTGCAGTCAACGCGATAACCTTGCGAGGATTTGGTACGAATTTCTCCTGCCGAAACTTGATAACCAAGAAATTCTATTTTCGTTTTCAAAAATAAACATTTCTTTAGATTGACTGAAAATCCAGCTTCAGTCAAAGCCCCTAAACCAACTTCTAATTTTCGAATACCCTCAATAATTGTTTCTGATGGGATGAGAATATCATCCATATAATAAATAATAGACGTATTCACTAGATCTCCCAAAGCTTTGTTAATTGCTCGCTGAAAAACAGAAGGTGCATTTTTCAAACCAAAAGGCATTGCTAAATATTCGTACTGCCCGTCAGGAGTAACAAAAGCAGTCCGTTCAATAGAATCTGGGTGAATAGGAATTTGGTGAAAACCGCTAGCCATATCAAGAGATGTAAAATAATGAGCACCTCCTAGTCTATCTATCTGATCAGCAATAAGCGGTAACGGATATTTATCAGCCACCGTATTATTGTTAAGCTCCCGATAATCAACACACATTCGATCAGAACCATCTTTTTTTTTAACTAAAATAATGGGACTAGCAAAAGAAGAACAACTGGGTCTGATGACATTCTCTTCTTGTAATTCCTTGATTTTATCTCGCACTATTTGACGTTCAACAGTCGAAAGACGATAAGGTCGTATTTGCACGGTTCGGTTAGGATCTAGCAAACGAATTTCAAGTTGTCCGGTCGTTACTCTAGATTTAGGTGTTCCTATGACGAAAGTTGAACGAAATTTGTTTAAAACATCAACCAAGAGACGTTTGTCAAGTTCAGAAACGTCTGTTTTTATTTCGTCAAAATTAAATGAATGATAGTCTACTTCACAAACATTAACCCTCGGAATTCTTTTTAGAACTAAACTGTCAACTGTCATTTCTATTGAGTAACCAAGAGATAATATTTCTCTTCCAACAAGAGCTTCAGTACTAAGAAAATCATCATGAATCACATGAAATAAAATTTCCAGGCAATGATCATTTATAGTCACTTGTGCCAAGATTTGAATGACACTTTGAATACTGGAAGGACCGATACCGGAAAGAATGACTACAAAGTTCTGACGTTTTCCTGAAAATTTTTTAGCAATGCTTTCTTTAATCAGAGAGCATTCAGCACCGGAATCAAAACAAAATGAAAACTTCTCACCGGAATGTAGTAACTCGCCAAAAGTCGGTTGAATAGAACACGAATTAACACGACGCTCCATTTGACCTTGAGCAAGGGTATTTTGTCCAGATCCAGAAGACTTCTTGCAGCTTGTAGAAACATGTCCAACTTCTCCACATTTGAAGCACGTCACAGAAGATTTCACAGCGGTGGAGGGTATTTTCTTTGAAAGACTTCCAAAGTTGTCCGGGATGGTGCTCAATGAACGACTTCGACACTCCGATATTTTGTGTCCAAATTTTCCACAGTGAAAGCATATTAATGAAGATACATAAGTTCTCAATCGTTTGGAATCGAACGATGAGCCCTCTCTGGCTTGAGAAAAAGGAAAAGCTCTTTTTCGGTAATCAACTGCCATGAGTTCTTGTTGTAACTTCGTTCGAGAACTTATTTCCGTAGTAAGAGCCAAACGTTTTAAACGTGGATCCAACTGAGCCACATGAGAAAGAACAATCGAAACAGCAATTTCTTCGGAATTCATCAGTTGTAGTCGTGGAATAAGAACACTTAAAACTCGACTTGAATATGCAGCCATATTTTCATCTCCATTTGGCTGTCCAGAATATATCGAAAGTAACGTCGCCGCGGGAGTTTCAATAATTTCATATCGCGCGAGAAAAATGTTTTTAAATTGTTCCCAAGTCATTCCGTTAAAGCTGATTTGAGGAAACCAAGATGCAGCTGATACTTTCATAGCTTTACTCAACGCATTTACTAACTTGCTCCCTTGAAGTTCCTGTTCTTGCATACACAAGCTAGCTGTCGAGCACCAAGCTTGTGCATTGATATTTTGCTCATCGGGATTGAATAGCGGAAAAGTAACTTCATGATGAGAATCAGCGGTTGGACTTTGCATTTTTCGAATTAACTCTATCATATTTTTATTTTGATTCTCAAACAAAATTTGCCAACGATCTTCCGAAGTATCAGAATTGCGTTGAGGAGTCTCGGACGGTAATTCTGAAATGGATGGTTCCGCGTCCCTTCGATATCCCACTTCTGATGTCGGAGAATGGCCAGATAACACTCGCGAACTTTGTGTTTTGCGTGTGGAACGCATGATGAACCACCTTTTTATTCTTTTACAAGATAAAAACGGAACTTAACTTATTGAACAAAGCTTTTAAAAATTCAACGTTTATAACAAGATCCAAATTGCTCAATGTTTATTCTGTTATTGATCTTTGCCGTAGTTTCTCTGGAGACCGAATAGAAGAAAGCGGTGATAATCCTCGTCGTTATTCATTTCATTATCCTTGACATATATATTGTGACGTGGATTTTTCCCGCTCTTCGGTCACTCGGAGAGAATGACCGAGAACTTACCTCGTGCACAATAAATCGGCGTCCACAATGTACCCTGGACCTAAAACAATATCGCGAAATTTGTTGGGCGCCTGGCGTGATTAACACGCCTCGAAATCGGTAATGCGAAATACCGCGACCATATACTCGATAGCTCAGTACCGCGGAGAGGGGAGGGGTAATTTTTGGGTGGAGAGAGATGCAACACAAGTAAGCCAACGCGTGGTTTGGCCAAATCACTATAAAATTCCAATAATATATTTCTCGGCAGCGATATTACAAAAAAAAAAATAAAAATAAAAATAATAATACTACGGCGAAAGTCGTCCTTCGCGATTCCAAATACAAATGCTTAAATTGAATCCAAAAGAAATAAGGAAGGGAGAAACAAACCAAATAATAAAAAAAACAGGTGAATAAATCTAGAAGACCTCTACGGCCTACGTGCGCTAGTCGCCGTCTTAATAATACCCTAACTCGCAAAAACCTGAAACAAGATTTGGACTCGATGCGCTGCCCGCGATCGTCCTCGACTACGACGCTAATCGTCACTTAATTATAAACCGCTAAACAAAACGTGATCTAGATCATAATCGACGCGCTAATCGCCATCGTGATTAAATCTAGGTGATGTCTTATTTCTACGGGCGCTAGTCGCCACCTTACTGATGCACAAGAATTCGTAAACTAAACCGAAAAGACGTGACTCGACGCGCTAATCGCGACCGAATTAATAACTCTAGGAAGCTTTTCTGATCGTGCGGGTGTGTAGCGTATTATGACGCATCCGAGCTCCAGTCGTAGTCACTATTTCCACAAAGTTCGCAACCCTTCCCGCTAAACCGAGCATCTACGCACAGTAACACGCGACCCCCCCCCCCCCCCCCCCCCCCCGAGAGGTGACCCTTTTTACGTACGCAGATTCGACGAGACCCCGTGCAGCGAAATTTGGCCGCACTCAATTTCGAACCGAAATTGTTCCCCACTCGAAACCGTGACTCTACGCGAGACTTTACAGGGATCCACTTGACTCTACGCGTTATCGCGAAAACTCAGGCTACGGTCATCATCAAGGAGATCGGCAAACAGATTGCGAGCGCTACTCTAACTCCAAGATTGAGTGGGCCGACCGTGTATCAGTGTGCCAATCTAACTTGCGCTCGAAATATGCCCGCAAAGAATTACAAGCGCTTACCACTTCGTAACCACCCGAGGAATTCCCCGACTCCCGTAGCAGCCACGGCACGCGATTTCTCTCTTTTCTTTGTTCTGGCTCACTAAGTTCTTTTCACCTACCACGCGACGTCGCCAGGACTCAAGTGACGAGTCCTGCAAATCGGAGCCGCAATTCGAACACGCCCCGAACATAGGCGCTATCCATAGTCAAAATTTTCCCGATCTAATTGGGGTTCTCGTTACGCAATTCTTACAATCTAGCGTATCGCTATCGTTGAATTCCGCTGTCACGGGATGTTGATTGGCTGGCCAGTCTCTGGTACCCCGTAGCTTGGCAGTGGCGTGGTGACGACTTCGCGAGGGTACCTGTCGTCAGTTGGGCGACGGAGGGGGGGGGGGGGCTACGGCTCGCCGGCCACCAACGGGAATCTCGTCCGCCCTGGATTCCCTCGCGGCAGAGCTCTCCGTTGACGCTCTCTCCGTAGCCTCGTGTGAGGCCCTCCTTTCGTCGCGATCCGCCGCGATTGCCATCCAGTAACGTGGTTCGAATTTGCTGCCGATCCCCTGTCTGAGGCCGCATTTACTCGCCACCCAAAAAAAAATAAACAAAAATCCTGAAAAGTCTTATTCGCTAGACCGGCGATGGTCCCCTCTTAGAGTCTCGGATGCGTGACTGTTGTCCTGGCGCTCTTTTTCGAAATGAGCCGCGGGCTGCTCCGCGTGCTCCCTAAGTTTATGGTCCGTCTAGAGTTCGGGGAGCCGTGTGGAACGCGCAATAAAAATGCCACGTTGCAATATATAATTAATAAATAAATAATAATTTTATTATTTATATATATATACATTGGAGTGTTTCAAAAAAACCGATTTTTTTTTTTTTAAGAACTTTGAAAAATCTTCCGAGTGTCCCTCAAAAATGACCTCGGTAAAATATGGGCTCTTGATATTGATATTTAGAGGTGGCGATTCTCAATTTTCTATTTCCCATTTAAATAACATGGGAAAGAATTTTTTAAAAATTTAGAATTTCATTGCTCGAAAACGAATCTGTCTGAAGATATGAACAAAACACATTCTTGTAGGAAATTTTGAGCTCTACAAAAAAGATCTGAATAAACATTTGCGTGAGTTTTGTAGCATTGATAAATTAATAATATCATTATTTCAAACGGTTCGATGTTTGAGGCCTGATAACTCCAAAACGACTTACTTTACGCAAATCTTTATTCAGATTTTTCTTAGTTATTTGCACGATTTTTTCATGGGAGCTCTATGGAACTTAAAGACTCGAATCAAACGGCATTCCTCCTCTCTGACCTTGTATTTTGAGGAAAAAAATAGTTTTTTACACCAAAGCAAAATCCAGTTTAATTAGGACCCTTTTCATGAACTACTATTTTAGCAAAATTTTGCATAACTTTGAAACGCTGCCAAGTCAAGAATTTTCCAAGTAGACGGCCAATCGACGGCTCAAATTTTTCGTCTAGGTATACTTTATCACTACCCACACGAATTATTCTTCATTCGTTCCTTTTTATATACGGCCTCGCAAAACCAATTGATGTCTGAAAAATCGCTGTTATAAGATGGCTGTAACTTTTTTCTATCAATTCAATATCGCTTCAAATTTTCAGGGAAAATACTTCATTCTTTCCCAAAACAACGCTGAAAATTTCCAGCTTTGAGTCGAAGTTGTTAACGAGCTGTGAATTTTCAAAATGTTCAAGTTTACCACATATTATTTCGTATTTCATGGCATGATTCAAATTCACAGCTCGTTAATGCCATGAAATACGAAATATTATGGGGAAACTTGAACATTTTGATAATTCATAGCTCGTTAACAACTTCGACTCTAAGCTGAAAATTTTCAGCGTTGTTTGGGGAAAGAATGAAGTATTTTCCCTAAAAATTTCAAGCGATTTTGAGTTGATAGAAAAAAGTTACAGCTATCTGATAATATATTATACGTATTATGTATACATACTCACACCACCGTAATTGGGTTTTTTATAATCTTATTTTATCTTAAAATTCACAGATATTATATATCCAAAGTTATTTATAGCAATATTTCCTAAGAATATGTCTAAAATCCAAAAGAAAAAAATATATTGTAATATTAAAAATCTAATTACAGATTCGAATTGTTGAGAAAAAAATAGCACAGTTCGACAGAAAAAAAAATGTACGATTATTATTAACGGAGTTATTGAGTTGTTAATTAAGCGGTGAGAACAGCCGGGCGCGCGAAGCCTTGACCCCCCCACCACGCCGCCGGGCCACCCAGCTTCATTCCGCCGACTAACGCCGCTCGACGAACGTTCAGAAATTTTTTTTTACCAGATACAACACACCTAGAGATCTGAAAAAATTCACGGTGATGCCTTGGGGTGTTGCGAGATGGCAGATTTTCTTCCCCCTCAATATTAATCACAACAACAATAAACAAAATAACACTTAAACACCGTTATCTCCGGGTCTCATCAAGATATTCATGTTTTTTTTTTAAATTACTCGTATGATGAAGTGCAAGTACAATCCATCACAATATTTACAAAAATATGAATATTCTCAGAGATATCTCTATTTGTTTGAAAGCAAAAAATTTCAAGTCGCCCAAAAATTAAGATTTTCGAGTATAAAATTAATTTTTTTTTTTTTTCACTTATGGAAAGTACTAGTGACGAACTGACTCCATGATTTTTTGGCAACCCGTGGGCCAATCACATAAGAGAGGGCAGACGATATACGGATTTTGGCTTGTCGCGGATTGTCGCTCAACTATATAACACAGCCAAAAAAGCCTTGCACGATAATTTTGAAGACACTTCATATTACCTGTACCATGAGTTTCAAAGCCACACGTTGTTTATTCATCAATTTGTAACAAGAAATGTAAAATTTTTTTCTCCACGGCATTTTGCATTTTGCTACTAAAATAGAGGAAATTGATCTCACGACAGCTTGTTTTATCGAGAATGATGAGACGAACAACTTTTGTTTGAACAGTTTTCGTGTATGACCCATAACGAAGACGTTATTTAACAGAATGTGGGGTCTCGAAAGTTTGAACAATCGTTACGGACAAACCCGGACCTACCTTTTTGGGGCATGGGTGAAAATGTGTTCGTCCGTCTCTAATGAACCTATAAAAAAATCGGCTAAGCTACGTTATTCCAGAATAGAACTTAATCTTATTCTCCTGGACTATTAGTGATGATTGACTATAGCGAGGAAGCGGGATGATTGTTAACGGTAGATTATAGTTGATTATCAATAAAGAATACTTTATGAGAGGAAGGTACAGAGTTGATACGATCTGTATCGCAAGAGAAGAGAGCGATAACTGACGATTTACAGGCGAGAATACACATTGATGATACACATACATGATTTTGAGACAGTAGATAATGAATGAGATACAGCTGATTTGTTTTGCGTCGCAGCACGAGCAAGCGGTGAGATTTTACGCAGAGACGGCAAGTAAACATTGCACGCGAGTGTGCGTCCATGCGTGAGGACGATTTTGAGTGTGCGGGAAACATTTAACTTATTCGATACTTTGCCGAAACACATCTATAGGTTTTGTTCCTTGTGTTATTTTCAAATGTTTATCTTGTCTTAATTTGAACTCTTTTATTATATCAAGTCCAATAAGGAAGTCATATTCAAAATTTTTTTGATCTATTACGTAGACGTCCATATCTTTTTCTATATTCAAATTTTTATTCTCATGTTGATCACGCCTTGTGGTCGTTTCACGCTATTGGTCGTAAGAAATGTTTCGGTATTATTCTGGGCTGACTCTTTTGGTTTTATCCTTATTATTCTTGTACTTATTAAAGAAAAGTTTGACTCAAAATCGTAAACTGCTTCTGATCCTAGAGTATTATTCAACAAAATCTTTATTGTGATTGATGGTGTGACTATTCGTTTTTTTCCTCATCAGCGTATGAATCCATCTGTCGAAACGTGTTGTTAACTATGTAGTTAACTATGTAGTTAACTAAGTTGTTAACTATGTTGTAAACTATGTAGTTAACTAAGTTGTTAACTATGTTGTAAACTCTGTTGTTAACTATGTAGTTAACTATGTTGTTAACTATGTTGTTAACTATGTTGTTAACTATGTTGTCAACTATGTAGTTAACTATGTTGTTAACTATGTTGTCAACTATGTAGTTAACTATGTAGTTAACTATGTTGTTAACTATGTTGTTAACTATGTTGTTAACTATGTTGTCAACTATGTTGTTAACTATGTTGTTAACTATGTTGTTAACTATGTTGTCAACTATGTTGTTAACTATGTTGTTAACTATGTTGTTAACTATGTTGTTAAGTATGTTGTTAACAACACGTTTCGACAGATGGATTCATACGCTGATGAGGAAAAAAACGAATAGTCACACCATCAATCACAATAAAGATTTTGTTGAATAATACTCTAGGATCAGAAGCAGTTTACGATTTTGAGTCAAACTTTTCTTTAATAAGTACAAGAATAATAAGGATAAAACCAAAAGAGTCAGCCCAGAATAATACCGAAACATTTCTTACGACCAATAGCGTGAAACGACCACAAGGCGTGATCAACATGAGAATAAAAATTTGAATATAGAAAAAGATATGGACGTCTACGTAATAGATCAAAAAAATTTTGAATATGACTTCCTTATTGGACTTGATATAATAAAAGAGTTCAAATTAAGACAAGATAAACATTTGAAAATAACACAAGGAACAAAACCTATAGATGTGTTTCGGCAAAGTATCGAA
>NC_060880.1:11097500-11160000 GCF_021901495.1 Neodiprion virginianus | reverse complement strand
ACGACCATCTTTGGAGCACGCCAGTTTGGGTCAGAGGGCCGTCTCGTAGTCGAAATAGCAGTTTGACTACGGTCTTGACCTTCTTTACCTTACCGGCAGGCACCAAAGATAGAGCAGTGCATTTGCATGCGTTGAGCGTCAGCCCCATGCTCGCTGCCGTCTCCCTAACCTTCGGGAGTTCCCTTTGCATTCCCCATTTGGAAGCTGTGATCAGGGTCAGGTCGTCCACGAAGGCGAGACAGAAAATCCGCTCGCCTTCGAGGTTGAACCCGACCTCAGAGGGCACGACCGCAAGGATTCTGTTTGCGATCAGGTTGAAAAGAATCGGCGAGAGAGGATCTCCTTGACGAACTCTGCGCTGGACGGGTACCGGTTGGGACATCCTACTGTCCGCCGCCAGCCTGGTGGTGGCACCTTCATACAGCTCGGCCGCATAGGTTACCAGACCAGCTGGTAGGCCGAGCTGTCCGACGATCGTTTCGAGCGCAGCAAGGCTCACCGTATCGAATGCCTCAGCGACATCGCTGTACCATTGGCCGCAATGAACGCACGCTGGCGATCGTCGGTGAGGTTGGCGGATCTAAGGCGAACAGCAAGGATGCGGAGGAGTTGTCGTACCACTACCGAACCGATCAAAATCGGCTGGTTGTCCCCTGGATTTTCCGGTACCTTGTTCTTTGGAATGAAGATTGTCCGGCTCTGAAGGAGTTGTCTTGGAAATCCCCCCCTCAGCATGACGACGTTGTAGGAGAGCGCGGATAGATGGTGATACCGCGCGCCACTGCCTCGCCGTGACCATGTTTGGACCGGGTGATAACGACACAGGGACCTTGATGTCATCAATCTCCTGAGTGGAGATTAGGTCCCACGTGTACCATAGCTCGGGTTTTTCGGGCGGGATCCTGGAAGGACCTGGGTAATCCCTTAACGGGTTTCCAAACAGTGGGCCCCAGTGCGTGACCAACTCATCCAGTGTGTGGTTGATCGAACTGGTGCTATCTTCCAGGATCTCCCGAGCCACGTGGCGTCTGTTGTTTTTCCACCCGGTCTGGACTCTGGCGTACTCACGACGGCGCAGTGCCCTATTTGACGGCGGCTTTCCATTTCTCAGGCGGATTGGGATCGCGGCCGGCTCACGGCGCCCAAATCCAGCTGCAGCGGCTGCAGGGGAAAATACTCTGCCTAACCATTCAGCTATGGCGACGTCTGTATTTCCCCCCTTCAGAGCATCATCAGCGATGTCAGCCAACTCGTTGGCACGATGATGCTCCTCTTGCCGGGCTGTCACGATCAAACGACGTATGTCTCCGGCAAGGTCGTGCCCCCAAGTTGTGGTGGGAGCAGGCGCCGCTAGGGTGGGTGGTGTAACCCTTGCTGGATCAGCGGAGGGAGAGCGTTCACGCGGTGATGGCAAGGAGCGGCGTCGTCGTCCCCGTAGTCTGGCAGGGGTCTCAGGGGGCGTGTGGGCAGCCTTCAGGTATTGTTGGGCTCCCTCAACCATTCTCCGGTAGTCCGGCCGGCGCCGGACTCCTTTGATAGCCTCCTGGGTCCTACCAGGGACCAGAGCCAGGAGGTGTAGGTTCATAAACATTACTCCCCGCTCGGTGGCCTGATCTTCCTCACGTGCCATCATCCGCAGTTCCTCATCCCTCCACCTGAGCTTGGCGCCGGGCAGTTCGATGGCCGCATTTGCTTCGACAGGGTGTCGTATCCTACGGTGAACTCCGAGCCCTTGCTTCGTAGCGAAGTCCTGCCCGCAGTCTTCGCAGGCATACCGCTCGAGTGCTGGTCCAGGGTCAGTAGGGTTTGGTTTTTGTTCAGGGACTGGCGTGGGGTCGTCCACTACCCCCACAGCCACCTTGGGGGAATCGGTTTACTACCCCCGGGTGCTTGTTTCAGCAGGCCCGCCAGGCTGAGGCACACGGCGGGTTCTGCTTTCCATTCTTTTTGATTGCGGGCTTGCTGAAATTTAGTGGGAGGGGCTCGCTACTCCATCCCTCACCCTTGAGCCACCGCGTTCATCGGCCGCCCGCCAGTGGCCGGTCGGTGGGCACGTGACGATTCCCCGAGGAGAGCCGTCTTTGGTAGGCCGACAGCCAACCGTCGTTAGCTAGATGCGGGATGTAATACCCGCACCCATTGCCCGACTCTCACCACAAGGAGGTGACGGTTGGCACATGTGTGTTGCAGCTGAGACGTCACGAGCACTCTACCACCCCTCCGACACCCAGCCACAACCCACTTGAGAGAGTCAAACATTACTCCCGCCGTTCACCCGCACGTGCTTGAATTTCTTCACGTTGACATTCAGAGCACTGGGCAGAAATCACATTGCGTCAACACCCGCTAGGGCCATCGCAATGCTTTGTTTTAATTAGACAGTTGGATTTTCCCAGTCTGTGCCAGTTCTGAGCTGACCGTTGAATGGCGGGCGAAGAGGACGACGGCGACGGCGAACCGCCGCCGAAGCCTCGCGGCAAGGAAGATCGGCGGAAGGCTGAAGCACGGGTCCGAGCTCGGATCCGGTTATTACGATCACCTCGCCCAGGCCCGGCACGTCAGCCAAACCCGCTTCCCGACCAAGCCCGACGTGCCCCGATCCTCAGAGCCTATCCTTATTTCGAAGTTACGGGTCCAATTTGCCGACTATCCTTACCTACGTTAGTCTATCGACTAGAGGCTCTTCACCTTGGAGACCTGCTGCGAATATGGGTACGAACCGGCGCGAGACCTCCACGTGGCCCTCTTCTGGATTCTCAAAGTCCGAGGGGAAGATCCGGACACCGCCGCAACTGCGGTGCTCCTCGCGTTCCAAACCTCATCTCCCTGCTAGAGGATTCCAGGGAACTCGAACGCTTATGCAGTAAAGAAAACTCTTTCCGGATCTCCCGACGGCGTCTCTAGGTTGTGACGTCGCACCCAGAGTGCAAGTCACAACAAACCCTAAACCCGCGGGGACGAGCCGAACGGGTGAGTCCCGGCCCGTCGGGAAACACCCGAAGCTACCCGTAGCTCACCGACGCTCGGCTGAGCCGAGCGCCAGCCAGCAGTACGACAACGTCTCGCCACCAGGACTGACGTTATCCAACACAAACCCCAGAAAGAAAGAGAAAGAGAGAAAGAGAAAGAGAGAGAGAAAGAGAGAGAGAGAGAGAGAGAAGAAACACGAAGTGCCGAGCAGGACGTCCCCCTCCACACCGCCACCAAGCCACGCCGACCGACGACACCAGGTTAGCCTGCGATCTACAGCCGATCTGCACCTCCTCCCATTCCTCCCCCCGCTATACCGACCCTCCCTCCCTCATACTCCCCGTCGCCCTACACCGCCCCCCCCCCCCCCCCGCAATACCGACCCTTCCTCCCTTACACTCCCCGTCGCCCTACACCGCCCTCCCCCCCCCGCGCGCGTACCTTTAAGTTAGAATTAAGTGACGCTGAGGGCTGAGGCGTGATCAGCCACCGCTAACGTCTACAACCACTTTGTACAGATCTTTTATAGTTTAAAGCCAACCCCCCCCCCCCCGCCCCCCGATCTCAATACGTTTACACTCTTCAAAAATACATACACAATGTTTTACCGATTCACTCAGTCTTGACTTTCTCGCCCCGTCTCTAATTGTTCCTCCCTTCCCCATATTTAGTGCGGGCCTCGCTGGAGTAATTGCTACCACCACCAAGATCTGCACCGACGGCGGCTCCAGGCAGGCTCACGCCCAGACCCTTCCGCGCACACCGCCGCGACCCTCCTACTCGTCAGGGCTTCATAACGGCCTAGGCCGCCTCGTATGCCGCTAACGGCCGAGTATAGGCGCGACGCTTCAGCGCCATCCATTTTCAGAGCTAGTTGCTTCAGCAGGTGAGTTGTTACACACTCCTTAGCGGATTCCGACTTCCATGGCCACCGTCCTGCTGTCTTAAGCAACCAACGCCTTTCATGGTATCCCATGAGCGTCGACTTTGGCGCCTTAACTCGGCGTTTGGTTCATCCCACAGCGCCAGTTCTGCTTACCAAAAGTGGCCCACTTGGCACTCTGATCCGAGATCTCGTGGCTTCATAGTTCAAGCAAGCCAGAGATCTCACCTATTTGAAGTTTAAGAATAGGTTGAGGTCGTTTCGGCCCCAAGGCCTCTAATCATTCGCTTCGCCGGATGAGACTCGTGTACGTTTTGTACGCGAGTGCCAGCTATCCTGAGGGAAACTTCGGAGGGAACCAGCTACTAGATGGTTCGATTAGTCTTTCGCCCCTATACCCAGTTCCGACGATCGATTTGCACGTCAGAATCGCTACGGACCTCCATCAGGGTTTCCCCTGACTTCGTCCTGACCAGGCATAGTTCACCATCTTTCGGGTCCCAACGTGTACGCTCTGGATGCGCCTCTTCTCGCAGTGGGAACAAGACGCCCCAGGAGTGACGCCCCAAGAGGCCCATCCTCCCTCAGTCAGCGCTGGGGTCACCTTTACTTTCATTTTGCCTTTAGATTTGCTCGTCCCAATGACTCGCGCACATGTTGGACTCCTTGGTCCGTGTTTCAAGACGGGTTCTGAGAGTACCCAAAGCAATAGCGTCGTCGATCGGTATTTGATAATTCGAACGAGCCAGCCAGAGGACACCACCAGCCAACAGCTGGCCAGGCCCGGGGACGGCGCTAGATCCAACCACTGTAGATCGCTGTACGCGCTTGCGGCGGGCCCGACTCAGTTCGATGCGGCTCTGAACAGTGCGGGTCCCACCGGGCAGCCGGACAGGCAACCAGGGGTCTGCCCCGACGAGAACGCCGAGACGGCTGTTTCCTGTTCGCTCGCCGCCACTGAGGAAATACTAGTTAGTTTATTTTCCTCCGCTTAGTAATATGCTTGAATTTAGCGGGTAGTCTCGCCTGCTCTGAGGTCGTCGTAAGATTGCGAGTCCGTCGTAAGCGACGGTCGTTCGTTCAGGAACAGCACCGTCGACACGGATGAGGACACGACGTATTTTTCATACGTTCGAGCCACGGAAACGACAGTAAACGCCCGCCGTACGGGAGACTTACTCGAGAGCCCCCCGCGGCAAAACGTAGACGAAACTTCATCACAGGAGCGGCAGACCGACCGCGCGGTCTGTGTGTCACCGTGCCGAATTCGTTCGTTCTCTCGACTATCGCTAGCACCGAATCGTGACGTACGGCAGCGACAGCTCGACCCCACGATCTGCGGCGACGCGTCGTGACCGTGACATATGTGTTTGTTTGAGGCGACGCGACCCGTTGCCGCGCGACCCGCGCGCGACACGGGCTGCGAACGCCCAGTCATTCGCTCGCGAAGGCACCGTGCGCTGTTCCCCTGGGGGGGTTTTCGCAGCACCGTTGCCGACGGAGCAGTCTGTCGTTGTTAAACGACCCTCAGCCAGGCGTGGTCCGGGAATTGTATCCGTGGACCGCGATGTGCGTTCGAAACGTCGATGTTCATGTGTCCTGCAGTTCACAAGTTGACGCGCAATTGGCTGCGTTCTTTATCGACCCACAAGCCAAGTGATCCACCGTTCAGGGTAATCATATATGTGAATTTTGCATTAAAAATGCTAAAATTACGGTTGTTACCGGATTTCTGTGGTCGTGAGCGCGGCGCCGCGTGCGTCAGCCCTTGCGCGGTTGCGCGCGGGAAGGACCGCGCGCCGCGCGTCAAATTTCGTTCGTGCGATAGTTCAAGAGCCGACGTCGCCTCGAGTTCAGGGGTCGTCTGCCGGAATGAACCGGCGCTGGACCCGATCGGCTCGCAATGCAAACGATTGACGGCGGACGGCAGTGGGCAGCGTCAGCGAGTTCCGTGCATCGCTGCCCTCGACGCTGACGCGAGCTTCCTCGTACGGGCGGAAATTCTCTTCAAAGCCTACCGCGTTCGCGGCCTGCGCCCGGGGTTCAACGGCGTTGCACCGAGGACACCCGGGCGCAGATAGGCTGCCCGCGGAGAAGCGCTGAGACTAGCTTCGCACGTCTCTCTCATACCACCTGACCGGGTCGAACGAGCAGAGCGGTCCCCTTTTGGCACCGAGTCGGCCGGAGCTGGACGCGGAGCGACGGGTCGACGTCTCGGCGCGAGTCGGTCGTCGGGCGGTTTTAGCCGGCGACTGCGCTCGTCGCGACCGCGGCGAATGCCGCAGCCATCGGATCCGGCGTCAGCACCGCGTTAGTTGTCACGACGATTGTGTTGCGCGCCGCGGCTGCCGGCCCGACCGTTACGTCGTTCAAAGTTTTGTGAAATTTTGTTCCCGGCATGTGAGCGTACACGCCGCTCTCGCGGCGAGACAGCCCCGCGCGCTTACGAGTTGCAGCTTTGGCAGTACGGAACGTTGATGATCCTTCCGCAGGTTCACCTACGAAACCTTGTTACGACTTTGACTTCCTCTGAATGATCAAGTTTGGTCATTTTCCCGGTAACATCGGCAATGCCGAGACATTGCCGCGTCCCAGTCCGAAGACCTCACTGAATCATTTAATCGGTAGTAGCGGCGTGTGTACAAAGGGCAGGGACGTAATCAACGCGAGCTTATGACTCGCGCTTACTGGGAATTCCTCGTTCATGGGGAATAATTGCAAGCCCCAATCCCTAGCACGAAGGAGGTTCAGCGGGTTACACGGGCCTTTCGGCCAGGGAAGACACGCTGATTCCTTCAGTGTAGCGCGCGTGCAGCCAAGAACATCTAAGGGCATCGCAGACCTGTTATTGCTCAATCTCGTGCGACTAGAAGCCGCCTGTCCCTCTGAGAGGATTTATTTGTACGCTGGTAGTGAAAACCGCCCGACCGAGGCCGGAGACCTTCGAGATACCGGAAGGTACGCCTACTCAGCAGGCTAGAGTCTCGTTCGTTATCGGAATTAACCAGACAAATCGCTCCACCAACTAAGAACGGCCATGCACCACCACCCTCCGAATCAAGAAAGAGCTCTCAATCTGTCAATCCTTCCGGTGTCCGGGCCTGGTGAGGTTTCCCGTGTTGAGTCAAATTATGCCGCAGGCTCGACTCCTGGTGGTGCCCTTCCGTCAATTCCTTTAAGTTTTATCTTTGCAACCATATTTCCCCTGGAACCTAACAGCTTTGGTTTCCCGGAAGCTGCCCGCCGAGTCATCGAAGGAACTTTGGCGGATCGCTAGCTGGCATCGTTTATGGTTGGAACTAGGGCGGTATCTGATTGCCTTCGAACCTCTAACTTTCGTTCTCAATTAGAGAAAACATTTTTGGCAAATGCTTTCGCTTCTGTCCGTCTTGCGACGATCCAAGAATTTTACCTCCAACGTCGCAATACGAATGCCCCCGTCTGTCCCTATTAATTATTACCTCGGGGTTTCTAAAACCAACAAAATAGAACCAAGGTCCTATTCCATTATTCCATGCACACAGTATTCAGGCGAAAATAGCCTGCTTCAAGCACTCTAATTTGTTCAAAGTAAACGTACCGGCCCACCTCGACACTCAGTGAAGAGTACCGCGATAGGATATCAGTTGGGCCGCCGCGGAGGGCTGAGCCCACCGGTAGGACGTCCCACAATCATGCCAGTTAGACACCGCGAGCAGTGAACCGACGATTCCGAATCTCGACATTGAACTGGATGACCCATGACCGACCGTTCGAGGCCAGACCGACGAGCGGGAAGATCCCGACGAAGGCCGAAGACCCCGCCCGGCAAACAGGGCTCGTGCGACGACCGGTTCGTGGACCGTCACCTATTAAAGTCACATTGTTTTGAGCCCTCCGACCCACGAGACTCCTAGAAATATCGTTGCCCCCTTTGACCAGAGAGGATACGGTCTCAGAGGCGTTCAGGCATAATCCCACGGATGGTAGCTTCGCACCACCAGCCGCTCGACCGAGTGCGTGAAACGAATGTCCGAACCCGCGGTTCCTCTCGTACTGAGCAGGATTACTATCGCAACGACGAGTCATCAGTAGGGTAAAACTCACCTGTCTCACGACGGTCCAAACGCAGCTCACGTTCCCTATTGGTGGGTGAACAATCCAACGCTTGGCAAATTCTGCTTTGCAATGATAGGAAGAGCCGACATCGAAGGATCAAAAAGCGACGTCGCTATGAACGCTTGGCCGTCACAAGTCAGTTATCCCTGTGGTAACTTTTCTGACACCTCTTGCTGAAAACTCTTCAAGCCAAAAGGATCGATAGGCCGTGCTTTCGCAGTCTCTATGCGTACTGAACATCGAGATCAAGCCAGCTTTTGCCCTTTTGCCCTACGCGTGGTTTCTGTCCTCGCTGAGCTGGCCTTAGGACACCTGCGTTATTCTTCGACAGATGTACAGCCCCAGTCAAACTCCCCGCCTGGCAGTGTCCTCGAATCGGATCACGCGGGAGTATGATCGACAATCGGCCGATGCCTCACGCCACTCTTACACGCCTCACGCCACTCTTACACGCCTCACGCCACTCTTACACGCTTGGCTCTAGAACACAGTGACAGCCGGGACGAAAGTCCTCGACGCACGCGCTCCGCCTAACCGAGTAAGTAAAGAAACGATGAAAGTAGTGGTATTTCACCGGCGATGTTGCCACCTCCTACTTATGCTACACCTCTCGTGTCTCCTTACAGTGCTAGACTAGAGTCAAGTTCAACAGGGTCTTCTTTCCCCGCTAATTTTTCCAAGCCCGTTCCTTTGGCAGTGGTTTTGCTAGATAGTAGATAGGGACCTTTTTTCACCTATCTTCTTTTTCTAGGTTTTGTTAGTGTCGTCGAGTTAAACATGTTCCACGATGCGAGGGTTCTGATGATGGTCCTTGATGACAGGATCGTGATGTCCTGCTGCCTGATGGTACCCCTCATTAGGAGCTGCTCGGCAGATCTTCTGCCCCATTCCCCTCTACAGTTCAGCGTCGCCGATAGGGTGAGTACTGTTTTAACCGAACATCTCCTCACCTCATCAATGAATTTCAAGTCGTTTGCGTATTTGGCCATCTTATCCCTGTCTGCCTGCTCCAGATCCATCTGCTCGCTTCCTACCTGCGCGTTCACGATAATCGCCGTGCGATCCAATGTTGCCAATAGGTCAGGTTTGCGGAGTCCTTTAGATGTCTGGAATTGAGGCTCCTTAATCACTACATGGTTTAGAGTTTCAGTTTGGCCACACCCACCTCTGCAACTCCTTTCTTTCCGCCTTTCTCTAGATCGGGTTGGTAGGGCAATGATTCGCGCCTTACAACAGTTTACGAAGTCCTGACTACTCAGGAACTTCATCATACGCTTCATCATATATATCATACATAAATGTGAATTCCTCAGTGCTATACCATTCACCGATTTGTGTAGTCTCCTGGCCCAGAATTCATCTTCCTGCTTGCTGGTCTTCATCGGTTGTCCCTCCACGCTGACTCTAAGTTCCAACGTTCTTGTTTGTCCCTTCAGATATAAATTTCCCGCGTCTTTAGTTACATAGTCGGACTCATTCAGAGTATCCAGCCGCTTCAACCTATCCACTGGGGCCGTCCATCTCACAGACGGAATTCTTAGGCCACCATCCCTGATGTTCGCATGTATATATGTGTTGGGGCATTCGTGTGGAAGATGAAGCCACTTTCGCACCATGGCACGAACCTTTCGGTCGACTGAGCTCAAGTACCCTAAATTAGTCACACCCATGGTAAGCTGGTACATCACTGAGGGAATCAGTATTGTTCTCAACGCCCACAGGCGCTGTTGCGGTTTCAATGGGGCTTTTGTCAGCCTTCCGAGGTTCTCCACCATTCGCTCCCGGACTCTAGCAGGTGATCGGCCTTTAGGGGTAAAGTATATACCCAAATACTTTCATTCATCCGTCCGCTTGAGCGCTGGCACGGAGACACCTCTGATTTTAAAGGAGCACCTATCGATGTAGACCTTCTTTTCCTTATGCACTGTCTTCATGGCCACAGTAAGACACTTACTGGCGTTGGCCTCGAGTCCACAGGAGTATAGGAACTCGGTCACATTATCCAACAACGTTTGCATTCCCCTCTCAGTGGACGAGACGAGAATGATATCGTCCGCAAACGCCAACAAGCTAACCCTGAGCCCATCGACATCAACACCAATTTCATCGGGAATTCGCTCAATCATCTCATCTATGACAAAATTAAACAGGTAAGGTGACAGGGGATCTCCCTGCTTAACACCACACGTCGGGTGAATCCTATCGGATTCCCAATTACCATGCTGTAAAACTGTTCTACTTTCATCATGGACTTTGGTGATGTACTCCATCATAGGTCCTGGTACGCCCTTGGTGTTAAGGATTTCTTCAAATGTTTCGAAGGTCATTGAGTCGAATGCCTTCCTCATATCCAGAGAAGCCAAGAACATCTTTCTGCATTTTTTTTCGATGGTAAATAAGTACGAGATCCAACAGCATCGTGTTGTCAGAGCACCCATCTGTACTCTGGAACCCTCTCTGCCTTCTATCTATCACGACCGTCTTGAGTCTATTTGCAAGGACTTTATGAAAGGTGCGCGTTATCACCGAAGATACCGTGATTGGCCGAAAATCACCAGGATCAGTGGCGCTACTCTTCTTAGGTATTAATACTGTCCTCGACAGACATAGGTGCTTCGGAAGACCCGGCACCACATGAAAAGATTGAAGAGTGTTGTCAGAATCTGTGGCGACACTTCTCTTATCGCCCTTGCTGTTACCCCATCTGGTCCAACCGCTGTGTTTGCTGGTGGATATGCTTTACTGATCTCTCTGATTTCAATTGGATCCCACAGATGTTCCAAAATGATGGATGGTTCGGGGAGGTTTGGTGCCAGTCCCGTGCTCTTAGTGAACACAGCCCTCCAATATGGCTCCATTAAGTTCTTACTCATTCCTAAATCGCGCTCTAGCTGATCTGTGAAAATGCGTTTCACACACCTACTAGGGTCCTTTTTCCATAGATCTTGGACGCGAGCGTAATCCGCTCGTCTCTGGCTCTTCTTCGACACCTTATCTCCCCGTCCCACATCACTCAGCTTACCGTTCTCATTCTTCCTTTGCAACTTCTTGGGAAACATCTCCATGAGAAGTAGGCCAAGCTCTACTGCCACCTCAGCTCGCGATCGCCGCTCCAGAGAACTACAGATGTCGTTGAGCGTTGCGGCCTCACGACTGTCATTCGCTATAGGTGCCATGTTGGTAAGAAATACTCGCAACTTGTCCACTGTCTGCTCGCTATCAGACTCCTTGGCGCTCTCATACACCTCGGTGGAGCTATCGGAGTGACGCTAAGTACTTCTCAACTCGCTTTTTGTAGTTCGGACGCCTCCTATGGCTTCTAATCGCATCGACCGAACGATCCCCGAAAACCCGAGCAAGCTTCTGATTTACGTTTAATACTTTTCTGTTGTTTTTTTTCAGGGTCGACTCCGCTTCTTTCCTGGCCAACATGTTTTTCTCTTCTTCGGACCATCTTTCCTTTTTCGCGGCCTTGGCCGTCGGCTGTTCATCATACCAATCCCGGTGCACTCGCTGTTCATGCACGCCGCGGCCCGTCGCTTTCAAGAAGGACCGTCCACACCGCGGAGCCCGACATATGAAGTTTTCCTGCTCACACACATCTGATTCTGCTCCTGAAGACTTATCCGGATCGACTATTACTGCAGGCACAGCACGGTCAGTAGACCGGCCGGCTTTAAGCGCCTTCCGCGCGTTTCTTGTTAAAATTGGGCCTGCTAATAAGGGCGAAGGGGTTGGCAGCCCCAGGGCCCTTGCTGAGCCACCGTACTCTGCCAACAGTGTTTCCACTGGCGTTGCCTGACTCTCACCACGAGGAGGTGTACGGATGGCACTTGGACTTCAAGGCTAAAGTCGTTCACCCTGAGTCCTTAAGAGAGTCATAGTTACTCCCACCGTTTACCCGCGCTTGCTTGAATTTCTTCACGTTGACATTCAGAGCACTGGGCAGAAATCACATTGCGTCAACACCCGCTGGGGCTATCGCAATGCTTTGTTTTAATTGAACAGTCGAATTTCCCCAGTCCGTGCCAGTTCTAAGCTGACCGTTAAATGGCGGCCGAAAAGGACGACGGCAACGGCGAACCGCCGCCGAAGCCTCGCAGCAAGGAAGATCCGCGGGAGGCCAAGGCACAGGACCGAGCTCGGATCCGGTTATTACCATCACCTCGCCCAGGCCCGGCACGTCAGCCAAACCCGCTTCCCGACCAAGCCCGACCCGCCCCGATCCTCAGAGCCAATCCTTATTCCGATGTTACGGATCCAATTTGCCGACTTCCCTTACCTACATTAGTCCATCGACTAGAGGCTCTTCATCTTGGAGACCTGCTGCGGATATGGGTACGAACCGGCGCGAGACCTCCACGTGGCCCTCTCCTGGATTTTCAAGGTCCAAGGGCAGGATCCGGACACCACCGCAACTGCGGTGCTCTTCGCGTTCCAAACCCTATCTCCCTGCCAGAGGATTGCAGGGAACTCGAACGCTTATACAGAAAAGAAAACTCTTTCTGGATCTCCCGACGGCGTCTCCAGGTCTTTTTGGGTTACCCCGACGAACTCTCATGCGAGGGCCCGACTTGTCAACGGTTCCGCTGCCGGGTTCCGGAATAGGAACCGGATTCCCTTTCGCCCGACGGGTGTGTCACATTTCAGACCGCGCGTGCGCACGCTGGGGGAAACGCCGAGCGAGGCCCGACGTTCGCACAATCACCGGCGTCACGACGCGCATGTCAGGCATAGAAATACACCAACATCGTCATCGGATTTCTCCTAGGGCTTAGGATCGACTGACTCGTGTGCAACGGCTGTTCACACGAAACCCTTCTCCACGTCAGTCCTCCAGGGCATCGCTGGAGTATTTGCTGCTACCACCAAGATCTGCACCGACGGCGGCTCCAGGCAGGCTCACGCCCAGACCCTTCCGCGCACACCGCCGCGACCCTCCTACTCGTCAGGGCTTCATAACGGCCTAGGCCGCCTCGTATGCCGCTGACGGCCGAGTATAGGCGCGACGCTTCAGCGCCATCCATTCTCAGGGCTAGTTGCTTCGGCAGGTGAGTTGTGACACACTTTTCAGCGTATTCCGACTTTCGTGGCCACCGTCCTGCTGTCTTAAGCAACCAACGCCTTTCATGGTATCCCATAAGCGTCGACTTTGGCGCCTTAACTCGGCGTTTGGTTCATCCCACAGCGCCAGTTCTGCTTACCAAAAGTGGCTCACTTGGCTTTCTGATCCGAGATCTCGTGGCTTCATAGTTCAAGCAAGCCAGAGATCTCACCCATTTGAAGTTTGAGAATAGGTTGAGGTCGTTTCGGCCCCAAGGCCTCTAATCTTTCGCTTTACCGGATGAGACTCGTGTACGTTTTGTACGCAAGTGCCAGCTATCCTGAGGAAAACTTCGGAGGGAACCAGCTACTAGGTGGTTCGATTAGTCTTTCGCACCTATACCCAGTTTCGACGATCGATTTGCAGGTCAGAATCGCTACGGACCTCTATCAGGGTTTCCCTGACTTCGCCCTGACCAGGCATAGTTCACCATCTTTCGGGTCCCAACGTGTACGCTCTGGGTGCGCCTCTTCTCGCAGTAAAAACGAGACGCCCCGGGAGTGCGGGGCCGCATCGTGACGCGGCCCATCCTCCCTCGGTCAGCGCTGGACTGACCTTTACTTTCATTTCGCCTTCAGGTTTGCTCGTCCCGATGACTCGTGCACATGTGAGACTCCTTGGTCCGTGTTTCAAGACGGGTCCTGAAAGTACTTAAAGCAATAGCGTCGCTGACCGGTATTTGATAATTCGAACGAGCCAGCCAGAGGACACCGCCAGCCAACAGCTGGCCAGGCCCGGGGACGGCGCTAGGTTCGACCACCGGAAATCACTAACCGCGCTTGCGGCGGGCCCGACGCAGTTCAATGCGGCTCCATACCGTGCGGGTACCGCCGGGCAGCCGGACGGGCAACCGGGGGTCTGCTCCGACGACAACGCCGAGACAGGCAGCCGACCGGGCCTTAGACCGACACCCAACGGGTCGCGACGTCCTACTAGGGGAGAAGTGCACGCCGGCGCCGCCGGACATTGCACCGCGACCGAGTGCCGTGGACGCGAGGTCCCGACATCACGAGCCGCGGCGAAGCCTGCGTCGCTGACGATGAATCTCCCCGTTCGATCTTTCGGGTTTCTCAGGTTCACCCCTGAACGGTTTCACGTACTCTTGAACTCTCTGTTCAAAGTTCTTTTCAACTCTCTCTCACGGTACTTGTTCGCTATCGGTCTCGTGGTCATATTAACCCTTCGGAACTATCGTGTAGCGAGATTCTCTCACACTTTTTTCACAACTTTTTTTTCTCTCAAAATTCAAATGGAATGACCCCCCGAAAATTTTTTTCATCTTCCTAAAATTTAATGCTTCAAATGATACGAAAAATAAAAATTTTTTAAACTTGAAAAATAAATAAAAAAAATTATTTATTCATCAACTGTGAGAGTTTTTCTCATCACGTGAGTAAAGTCAGGCACATAAAAAATTGCTATTCGTATGACTTCGTTTAGTTTTGGCTGTCTCCGTAGTTTCTAGCCGCCATTTTAAATGTATATAAATATACAAATGCACAGTATTCTAAAGCTTGTGTACAAGTGTACCAGTATCGTTCATCAAAAACTAAAAATGTAATAATTTCTAAATAATCATTCTTAGTTGTATGCTAGTTCATAAGTGTTATTATTTATTCAGTGTATAAACAAAGTAAGTAAATTCGACACATTATGTATCAATGTTTTTCTGTTATAAACACATACGTAACCTAAAAATATGTTTCAACTTGAGCGTGATTGTTTATCAAGATTTATAAATTATGCAAAATATAATTGTTTAATTATCTCAAATATTTTGTTCTCAAAAATTTTAATAACCTCAATGAGAAACTTTCAACAAATTATAATAATTTGTCACTCATCACTTCTTGGCTTTTTGTAAACATACACTCAAAAATTTTAATTTTTTTTTTCACGTCTCAGTGGATACATTTTATACATTCAATAACAAATTTCCATTGCATATTACCAGGTTACACGACATGGACCAACCAACTGACTTAGGAGACGAAAGTGATACTGGTGTCTCAGATTTTGACGAGATGTCTGACGCTGAATCAGAATTTAGTAACCATGACTCCAACACTGAGCAATCAGAAGATGATTCAGATGATGGAGGTGACACAGACGACAATAACAACAGTCCACTGGAGAAGGAAGTTAAGAATAAAAAATTTTTGTTGGGGAAAGATAAAACTACAAAATGGTTCCATGATCCACCTAATCCGAGAGTCCGTACAAAACGACCGAATATTGTTCTCCGTCTACCCGGAGTTAAGAATTGCGCAAAGGATGCAAAAACACCTCTGGATTGCTGGAATTTATTTTTTCTTCAAGAAACAATCGCGAAAATTGTTGATAATACTAATATTTTTTTGGAAGTTGTACATTCATCAAAAAAATCTCAAACAGAAACTCACCCTACTTCAGTCGATGAAATACGAGCTATGATTGGTTTATTATATCTGATAGGAGTACACGAAGCATCAAGACTAAATTTAAAAGAACTATGGGCAACTGACGGTTCGGCTCCAGATTGTTTTCGTGCGGTGATGTCGAAGACACGATTTTATAATTTATTGTCTGCTTTGAAATTTGACGACGTTAACGATCGTGATGATCGTAAAAAATTAGATAATTTGGCGCATATACGAGAATTTTCTAAAAAATTATATCAAACGCTGTCAAGAAAATTATAGGCCTGGTGCTCTGTTAACAATTGATGAAATGCTGCAAGCTTTTCGAGGTCGACGTAAGTTTCGGCAATATATTGCTAATAAACCGGCAAGATATGGTATCAAAATTTACTTCATGACTGATTCAAAAACATTTTATACCTATAATATGGAAATTTACTGTGGAAAACAGCCATCAGGACCATTTCAGAAATCTAATTCTGCATTTGATGTCGTTAAAAGGCTGACGAATCCAATACTCAAAACTGGTCGCAATGTAACCTGTGATAATTACTTTACATCTGTACCTCTGGCAAATTACTTATTAGAAAATAACACAACTCTTATCGGAACCATCAGGCGTAATAAAAGAGAGATCCCGAAAGGAATGACTGAAATTAAAAATAGATCTATTTACAGCAGCAAATTTGTCTTCACTGATAAAAGTACATTGGTGTCATATGTCCCTAAAAAATCCAAGAATGTTCTGATGTACTCTACTCTACACAATTCTAATAAAATTGATGAAAGTACTGAGGAAAAACTCAAACCAGAAATAGTAACTTTTTATAATCAGACAAAAGCCGGTGTGGATGTTGTAGACCAACTGCAAGGAGAGTATGATGTTGCTCAAGATACACGGCGCTGGCCTCTGGTAATTTTTTATGCGTTTCTCAACATTGCTAGCATTAATTCAAAAATTATTTACGTGGAAAATACTGGCAAACAAATCACTCGGCGAGAATACTTGAAACAGCTCTACTCTCAGCTAGTCCACCCGCACCTAGTGAATCGTCCTAAATTACCTACTTTATCACTGGAACTAAGATCAATTATACTGAAAACTGGAAAAATTAAGCCTCAAAAGAATCTTCAAATTTCAGAACGTGGATTGTGTTATGAATGTCCCCGAAGACCGAATAGTTGTACAACTGAAAATTGTACTTCCTGCAATGCTACAATATGGAATGAGCATGTGGTTCGTTATTGCCGTGACTGCCGGGCAAATCTCGTGTCAAGAGTCGACTTATAACTGAATGTGATAAGTAATAATATAACGACTTGATCTTGTTTTTATGGCCAAAAGTAATAGTAATTTGATGGTAAAATTGTCTTGTCGTTGATTGAACATTGTTACAATGTTCTATATTATTTAATGATTTTTAAACTCAATTGTTGTACTTAAAATGTTAATTACATTGATCAGAAGTATGATATTATTATGAGAAATAGTAGTTTTGTGACGTTGATTTGAAAAAAAAAAATATTTCTTGTTAAATATTAATAAGCTAGATAATTTTTGATTAAAATAAGTAGATTTTAGTCATGTACAAGTTTTTAAAGTGCGATGGTTGCAAACTAATCATCACAAATATGTAATTTCAATTTTTCATGTATAACTTCAATAAATTATTTGTTTGAATGAATTATTTTGTATTCATTGCGTAGTCACCTGAAATTATATATTTTTTTGTTTAATAATATTATTATTTAATATATCATATTAAAAAAAAATAGTATTTGTTATCGTATTTTACTTGATATATAACCTAAAATTAATCGACTAGATTTTAAATTTCGCTCTTGACGCTTGCGCGGAAGGCGTGAGATTTTCTCTCATCACGATAGTAATGATTGTGTTACGGGAGACGTATGTTCCGAAGGGTTGAGCCTCAGATGGAGTTTACCACCCACTTAGAGCTGCACTCTCAAGCAACCCGACTCTGAGGAGATATCCTCCCGTGGCGCGTCCCGGTTACTACGGGCCTGGCACCCTCTGCGGGTAAGTGGCCCCATTCAAGATGGACTTGGACGCGGGCCGACGCCCCGGGATGAGTGGATCCTCCCAAACACTACATTTCCCGGCGGCAGAACCGCGGGATTCAGTGCTGGGCTGTTTCCTGTTCGCTCGCCGCTACTAAGGAAATCCTGGTTAGTTTCTTTTCCTCCGCTTAGTAATATGCTTAAATTCAGCGGGTAGTCTCGCCTGCTCTAAGGTCGTCGTAAGATTGCGAGTCCGTCGTCGGCGACGGTCGTTCGTTCAAGAACAGCACCGTCAACACGGACGAGGACACAACGTATCTCTTTCATACGTTCGAGCCACGGAAACGACCGTAAACACGCTTGCCGTACGGGAGACTCGAGAGCCCCCCGCGGCGAAACGTGGAACGGAACTTGTTCACATGAGCGGCAAACCGACCGCGCGCGGTCTGTGTGTCGCCGTGCCGAATTCGTTCGTTCTCTCGACTATCGCTAGCACCGGAACGTGACGAACGGCAGCGACAGCTCGACCCCGCGATCTGCGGCGACGCGTCGTGACCGTGACATACGTGTTCGTTTGAGGCGACGCGGCCCGTTGCCGCGCGACCGGCGCGCGACACGGGCTGCGAACGCCCAGTCATTCGCTCGCGAAGGCACGGTGCGCTGTTCCCCGGGGGGGGTTATCGCAGCACAGTTGCCGACGGAGCAGTCTGTCGTTGTTAAACGACCCTCAGCCAGGCGTGGTCCGGGAATTGTATCCGTGGACCGCAATGTGCGTTCGAAATGTCGATGTTCATGTGTCCTGCAGTTCACAAGTTGACGCGCAATTAGCTGCGTTCTTCATCGACCCACGAGCCAAGTGATCCACCGTTCAGGGTAATCATATATGTGAAGTTTGCATTGAAAATGCTAAGATTACGGTTGTAACCGGCTTTCTGTGATCGTGAGCGCGGCGCCGCGTGCGTCAGCCCTTGCGCGGTTGCGCGCGGGAAGGAACGCGCGCCGCGCGTCAAATTTCGTTCGTGCGATAGTTCAAGAGCCGACGTCGCCTCGAGTTCACGGGTCGTCTCTGCCGGGATGAACCGGCGCCGGACCCGATCGGCTCGCAATGCAAACGATTGACGGCGGACGGCAGTGGGCCGCGTCAGTGAGTCCCGGGCATCGCTGCCCTCGACGCTGACGCGAGCTTCCTCGTACGGGCGAAAATTCTCTTCGAAGCCTACCGCGTTCGCGGCCTGCGTCCGGGGTGTAACGGCGTTGCACCGAGGACACCCGGGCGCAGACAGGCTGCCCGCGAAGAAGCGCTGAGACCAGCTTCGCACGTCTCTCTCGTACGACCTGACCGGGTCGAACGAGTCGAGGCGGACCGCGGAGCGGTCCCCTCTCGGCACCGAGTCGGCCGGAGGCGCGAACGACCCGCCGCTGCTCCGCGCTGGACGCGGAGCGACGGGTCGACGCCTCGGCGCGAGTCGGTCGTCGGGCGGTTTTAGCCGGCGACTGCGCTCGTCGCGACCGCGGCGAACGCCGGACCCATCGGATCCGGCGTCAGCACCGCGTTCGTTGTCACGACGATTGTGTTGCGCGCCGCGGCAACCGGGCCCGACCGTTACGTCGTTCAAAGTTTTGTGTAATTTTGTTCGCGACACGTTGGCGTGACACGCCGCTCTCGCGGCGAGACAGCCCCGCGCGCTCACGAGTCGCTGCTTTGGCAGTACGAAACGTTAATGATCCTTCCGCAGGTTCACCTACGGAAACCTTGTTACGACTTTCACTACCTCTGAATGATCAAGTTTGGTCATCTTCCCGGCAACATCGGCAATGCCGAGACATTGCCGCGTACCAGCCCGAAGACCTCACTAAATCATTAAATCGGTAGTAGCGACGGGCGGTGTGTACAAAGGGCAGGGACGTAATCAACGCGAGCTCATGACTCGCGCCTACTGGGAATTCCGCGTTCATGGGGAATAATTGCAAGCCCCAATCCCTAGCACGAAGGAGGTTCAGCGGGTGACCCGGGCCTTTCGGCCAGGGAAGACACGCTGATTCCTCCAGTGTATCGCGCGTGCGGCCCAGAACATCTAAGGGCATCACAGACCTGTTATTGCTCAATCTCGTGCGGCTAGAAGCCGCCTGTCCCTCTAAGAAGATTCATTTATACGCCGGTAGTAAAAACCGCCCGAACGAGGCCGGGGACCTTCAAGATACCGGAAGGTACGCCTACTCAGCAGGCTAGAGTCTCGTTTGTTATCGGGATTAACCAGACAAATCGCTCCACCAACTAAGAACGGTCATGCATCACCACCCACCGAATCAAGAAAGAGCTCTCAATCTGTCAATCCTTCCGGTGTCCGGGCCTGGTGAGGTTTCCCGTGTTGAGTCAAATAAAGCCGCAGGCTTCACTCCTGGTGGTGCCCTTCCGGCAATTCCTTCAAGTTTCAGCTTCGCAACCATACTTCCCCCAGAAACTAAAAGCTTGGGTTTCCCGAAAGCTGCCGGCCGAGTCATCGGAGGAACTTCGGCGGATCGCTAGCTGGCATCGCTTATGGTTAGAACTAGGGCGGCATCTGATCGCCTTCGAACCTCTCACTTTCGTTCTTGATCAAAGAAAACATTTTTGGCAAATGCTTTCGCTTCTGTCCGTCTTGCGACGATCCAAGAATTTCACCTCTAACGTCGCAATACGAATGCCCCCATCTTTCCCTATTGATCATTACCTCGGGGTTCCGAAAACCAACAAAATAGAACCGAGGTCCTATTCCATTATTCCATGCACACAGTATTCGGGCGAAAATAGCCTGCTTTAAGCACTCTAATTCGTTCAAAGTAAACGTACCGGCCCACCTCGACACTCAGTGAAGAGCACCGCGATGGGATATTAGTTGGCCGCCCTGGAGAGCTAAACCCACCGGTAGGACGTCCCACAATCATGCCAGTCAAACACCGTGAGCGGTGCACCGACAGCGTGAGACACAGATTCAACTACGAGCTTCTTAACCGCTACAACTTTAATATACGCTATTGGAGCTGGAATTACCGCTGCTGCTGGCACCAGACTTGCCCTCCAATGGATCCTCGTTGAAGGATTTAAAGTGTAATCATTATGATTACGGGGCCTCGGATGAGTCCGGTATCGTTATTTTTTGTCACCACCTCCCTGTGCCGGGAGTCGGTAATTTGCGCGCCTGCTGCCTTCCTTGGATGTGGTAGCCGTTTCTCAGGCTCCCTCTCCGGAATCGAACCCTGATTCCCCGTTACCCGTTACAACCATGGTAGGCGCAGAGCCTACCATCGACAGTTGATAAGGCAGACATTTGAAAGAAGCGTCGCCGGTACGAGACCGTGCGATGAGCCCTAAGTTATTCAGAGTCACCAAGGTAAACGGCGGACGGGACGTACCCGCCGCAGATTGGTTTTGATGTAATAAAAGCATTCCTGCCATCTCTGGTCGGAACTCTGTTTGCAAGTATTAGCTCTAGAATTACCACAGTTATCCAAGTAAATGTGTGTACGATCTAAGAAACCATGACTGATTTAATGAGCCATTTGCGGTTTCACCTTAATTTGGCTTGCACTGAGACATGCATGGCTTAATCTTTGAGACAAGTATACTACTACTGGCAGGATCAACCAGGAAGCTTCGATACAAAATCTCGGCTCGGACGTGCGCCACCCATCGCCGACCGGGTCTCGTAGCCCGGTCGGCCGCGCGTCTACTGTGTGTTTCGGGACTGCACGCAGGCAGCCCCGGTTCCGTGTGCCGCCACCTCGACACTCGGCTTATAAGCGTTCGAACGATCTCCCGTACCCGTCGGCTAGATTAAAAGCGTCTGGGATACGTTGTTATAACATCTCTGGTCTTTGAGTGTACGCTCGGAAAGAAGCGAGTTGTGATGGAACTAGAACATTTCTAGTTCAATGTAACAGTTTATATCCTCTCGTAGGAATATGCCGGGGATCATTTAGATGAGTGCAAAATTTATCATGCAGCGTAGCCCGCCTTATGCGCTTGGCTTTCTTATCGGCAGCAGTGCTCAAATTACGCGATTATGCACTTCATATGCACTGTCGCCGAGCCCGGCGAGAGGCCGTGTGAGCAGTCTCAATACTGCTTCCAGGCGTAACGCACGTCTAATTTAATATAATATAACGTTAACGCTTCCTTTTACCATTTGTTGTTATCAATTACCATTCAATTTCTCTGTTTGAATAAACGTATAAATACATATATAATCGTTGCGCAATATTTGCATGACAAATTTGGCGATCCTGCCAGGATCCGGTTTAAACCAACGAACGCGGCGCGCGTATCAAACGGCCGGATCATAGTGACGAACTTTGGAAGTGAGTGCATAAGCCCAATAAATTCACGCGCGAACCTTCGGCTACGCGTTTATAAGTAATTATTACGAATTGTACCTAGCAAGGGATAGAGCGAAAGGCCGCCTTGCGTAGACAATCAAGGACTGCGTGTAGACCGCTTGATAACCAGGGACTGAGTGTAGACCGCCTGATTCTACACTGGACAATTCCCATAGTAAACTTGTGTATTTATTGGAAAGGAAGCAAGTATAAAATTCTGCACTCCTTAGATACAATAAACTTCGCGTTTAAACCATCTAAGTGAAGTGAAGTGAGAATAAGGACACTCAGACTCGAACCGCTCTTATATTCTTGCCCCCGGTGCCTGTCAGAGACTCCAGGACATCGAAGCCTCGTACCGACGGCTACCACGATCTTCGAGTGTGATGCTTCACACCTCAATTTGGCTACTCCTAGCGTAAGTACAAGCATTTTGTTACTTACTCGAGTCACCATAAACTTATCGAAGGACAAATCGTGATCGAAACTAAGAATTTGATGGTCAAACTTGAATCATTCAAATAAATAAAGTCAAAGCTTGACTCAAGGTAAATTTAAAAAAAATAAATTCACAATGGACGTGAACGAAAACAATGACCGGAGATCGGCAGTACCTCCCACTATTGTTGAGACTGCAGAAGATGGACAATCCGTCACTTCTGAATCCCGGTTTGAAGAGAGATTTTGGGATTTGACGAACCAAATGACTCAGCTTGTGAATAGGCTACAAGAAGCCACCGAACGTAATGATTTAACGGCAATGGGCAGATACCGTCTTGGTCTAGAGCAATTAAACGGAGAGAGGTTAACTGCGCGTCAACTTGCTCGCCGCGAAGATTTGCCTATAGAAGAGGTTACCCGTTTTATTCAATTGAGAAATCAAGAACGCCGTGAACACGACTTCATTCGTCGCAATAATGTAGAAATAAATCGAAACTCTGAAACAGTTCCGCGTCCCGAAGACACGCTTGAAAGCGTCACCAACCAAATGTTTCAGGAAATGCAACAACCGAATAACCAATTAACCGAAGAAAACCGTCAAGAGGATGCTCTTACAAATAGTAATACCAATCGAGAAGCAATCAATAACTATTATCGCTTAACAACTAGCGATGATCCGAATGTTTCTAATATTTTAAGACCGCCCGGAAACCATACCGGAGCGATACCGCGAATTCAACTAGATACCGCGCGTCTCGTTGAATCAGAGGTGGAAGGTCCTACTCAGATAGCTCCCTCGACCATAACAAACCCACCACGTTACTCGGCATTATACGGGCTTGCTCAAAACCGATTGCTGCCACCGACACCGCGCATCAATGAGGTGGGCTCCCCAGCCAATTCAGACTCGGACCATCAAGGTATAAATGCGATGCCAATACCGATCCTTCACCAAAATCGCTCATTAGAAAACGACCGATTCTCCACCGCGCGAGCCAATGTAAACCATGATATCTTGTCGGATACGGATTCGACACTGCAACGCGTTCTCGAGGAAAGCCGACGTTTATCACGGATGCCGAACGTACGCCTTACACCAAGGCCTAGTCCACAGTGGCCTAATGGTCCGACGGATCCCGAAATCCCACGAGGTACTGGTAGCAATACCCGTAACAACGTCTCGCGTCGTCGTCTAGAACAGCAAGAAGAGGATGAACTTCGAAGAGCCTTGGAAATGTCTGCTACTTTACCACATCGTCGTCCGGACACTGTGACGTTCAGTATGTCCGAGTTGTTGAGCGATCCCGAAGCTTTACGCCAACAGCAAGAGATAATGAGGAACATTGAGGAACTCGCGCGAAGAAACCAAACAAGAATTCAACTACCGGCAACTGCGCCACCCCGAGACATGCTTCCCCCTCGGAATCCAAGAGACCCAGGCCCGTATGCACGAACAGAAGCTTACTTGAATGATGTCAGCCTACGCCCCGATGCTGCCGGAAGATACCCCGGAGAACCAAATCGCCCAGCGGACGAGCCCTATGCGATACAAGATTTCCTACCCGCGTTTCAAGCCATCAAGATGATTGATTGCAGACTGGAAGGAAAAGCAGGGGAAGACGTACACGCTTGGATCATGCAAGTAAAAGCCGCCGATATGGTAGTTATGCCGACCCAACGTTTCCCGTTTTTGAGCATGGTAATCAGCTTGAAGACAGGAGGAGCTCTTCAGAAGACCATCAACCAGAGGAGACCTCGTACAATCCCAACTTTACTCGAAGTCATAAGATCAGCCGTTATTGTCGAGAAAAGTGCCACCACATTGGAAATGGAGCTTGGCAGAACAGGCCAAAAGGGCGACACTGTGGACGCCTACAATCTCAAATTCAATCAGATCTACCAAGACCTCGTAGCTGCCTTCTCGAATCAACAACTACGAGCGAACATCGATCCTAATCTTCAAGACCTCGAAAATAGAGTGTGCCAGTACTATCTGTACGGACTTAATCCGAGGATATTCCATCAAGTCAAAAACCGTCAGTACTTCAAGTTACTAGAAGCCCAGAAGGCCGCGAAAGAAGCTGAAGGCGAGGAATTGAATTTCCGAATGCATCAACAACAGCTGATGAACAGTAACGACACAGCCTCGAAACCCACGTTTTGGAACAAGTCCCAAATTTACGGGCCAGGCAGCGCATCAGATACGCGAAGATTCCAGGTACAACAAAGAACCTCGACGAACTCGCCAAGGTCAACTCCTCGACCACCAGCGTCTGTCCACCACCACGATGAAGCGGAACAAGATGAAGATAAAGAACTCCAGAGATGTGAATGCCACACCTGTAACACACATCGGACCGCCCATGAACAACAAGCAGTATGTCATAATTGCGGAACCAAAGGACACTACAGCCGGAACTGCTACGCTCCGCGCCGACCACAGAACGACCAACGCCGTAATACTAATGGCAATAAGCGAGACGCAAATTTTCAAAACGCCAGCCTCAAAGACAAACCGCCCAACGACCAAGTCAATTGCACGTCAGAGGAACTCCAGTCAGAGGAAGAGGAAATAAAGGGACAGGAGGACGAACTAGAGGACGAGTGCCAACAGGAGCCCGTGTATGTTCAGTTTCACAGGGGTTACTACAGTGTGCTGTAATAAAATTTGGAGAAACAAAGCAAGGAGTAGCCCTTATGGTCGATACAGGTGCATCAATAAACCTCATAAAACGGAAGGTTATTTATCCATCGGATAAACAAATTTGTCCAATTATCAAACGCAAAATTTCCTTTAAGACTGGCAAAGCGCTAAATTCCGCGAATGAAATTGCTGTACTAACTCATATGGGGCTAAAGGACGAATTCGTCATTATACCAGACGATTATCTGCCTGACGAAGAAGATGGAATCATGGGAAACCCGTTTATGAGGAGGCGAGATTTCCAGTTGAATGCCTCGACGCTCACCCTGAAGAATAAGATACACCACCTTAGTAGCGACCGAAAAATTCGATTTAAACCAAATTCGGTGAACAAAATTGCCATCGATACCGACGAAAAGAATCTCGATCTCATGTTACGCATGGTCTATAAAGACGGAATGCCTATGGAAAATATCCCGGTGCAGATTGTACGCACAAACAATCATGGTACGGCTTATGGAATCATCACCACCGCTGAAGACGAAGATATCGAGCTCGGGCTGGAGAACGTCCAAGTCCACCGAGTGAAGAGTATGTCAACCCCGGGTGTATGGCAACAACCACGTGATGAAAGAGAGCAGGCGCTCCAACATACTGTCGACTTGAAACACCTACCGGAGGAGTACCAGAAAGAAATTTGGAGTATTCTTCAGGATTTCAGCGATATCTTTGCCTTACAGGAGGAAGACATGGTCAATGGAACTTCAATGACTGAACATCGCATCGAGTTGTCAGACCCCCAACGCATTGTAAATGTGAAAAGTTTCCGTGCTCCACAGCTGCACCAGCAGGTTGTAAAAGAGGGAGTAGAGAAAATGTTGAAACAAGGAATAATAACGGAATCCGAGTCGCCATACAACTCGCCAGTTTGGGTTGTACCCAAAAAACCGGGCCCCGACGGGAAACCCAAGTATAGAATTGTGATCGATTTCAGGAAGATTAATGAACTTACCGTTCAGGATTCTTATCCGATACCAATAATCGAGGATTTACTCGATCACATGGGAAGGGCCAAGTTCTTTACTACTGTCGACATGGCCGCAGGTTTCCACCAGATCAACATGGCTACTGACTCCAAGAAATATACTGCCTTCTCAACCCCCGACGGGCATTTCGAATACCAACGAATGCCTTTCGGATTACAGAACGCTCCTGCGACCTTCCAACGCATGATGAACGATGCGCTGAGAGGATTGAATCAGAAGATCTGTTGCGTCTACATTGATGACGTAATAATTTTTGGTGAAACGGAGGAAGAACACCATCGAAATGTAAGAACCGTATTTCAGCGTTTAAGACAATGTAACTTGAAACTCCAGCCAGAGAAGTGCGCCTTCATGAAAACTGAAGTGAGATACCTCGGATATGTCATCACTGACGAAGGAAGCAAACCAGATCCGGAAAAGACCAGAGCGATACAACAATTACCCGTTCCAGTCAACGTTAAGACGATTCGATCCTTCCTTGGTTTGACGGGGTATTACCGAAAGTTCATACAAAACTATTCAATGTTAGCGAAACCATTAACAAGGTTAACAAGAAAGGACACCCCATGGGATTGGTCAGCAGCCTGCCAAGAAGCCTTCGAAACCCTGAAAGAAAAGTTGGTCACACCACCCATACTTGTGAGATCAGACCCAGCTAAACAATACGTCGTTACCACCGACGCGTCAAACGATGGAATTGGAGCGGTACTATCTCAAGACGGCCACCCCATATATTTCTTATCTCGAACCCTGAATGATGCGGAAAGGAATTACAGCACGACGGAGAAGGAGATGCTTGCTGTTGTATGGGCCGTCAAGAGACTAAGAGTATATTTGCTCAATACACCAGATAAACCCTTCATCATCCGCACCGACCATCGTGCACTAGTATGGCTGAAAAATTGCGTAGACCCCAGTCAACGCCTGCTGCGGTGGAGACTAAGATTGGAGGAATACTCATTCCTGATAGAACATGTTTCGGGAAAAAGTAACGTAGTAGCGGATGAGTTATCTAGAGTCTTTCGCACAAAGGAAGAGATCTTCGGAAAACTCACCGAATTAGAAAAGGGACTATACGAAATCACACCCATTGATAGGAATCCCAAGTGGGTCCACCATATTGCCGCACGCCACATTGACATCGAGAGATTGTCACTCACAACAGGCAGAACAAAATCTCACATCAAACTCGTTCCCAACCGAAATCGAAAAGGGGAGGACGGCAAATGGGTGAAGATTACCCTAGAAGAAAAGGATGCCTCTGACAACACCCTGATTATACCAAAGAATCAGACTGATAGACGTGAGAAACTCAGAAACTACATTCATCCGAAAAGGTACGAAAAGATATACTTCTGGATTGACCCTAAGAAAACCACCAAAGAAGAAACCAATTCGATCATTGAAGATCTCAAGAGGATACGTCAGGACTCAGGTGCAGACATATCATTTTGCTTGACAGGAAAGGATGTGCCTAACAAACAGCAACAGAAAGAAATCATGGCCAGCGCTCACAACGACATCAATGGACACTTTGGCCTAGCAAAAACAATTGACCGAGTAAAAGAAACGGCCGTATGGTCACGTATGAAGAACGATATCAATTCCTTTATCCAGGCATGCCCCACGTGTCAGATGTATAAAAAGGAAAGGATACAAATGAAATCACCCGCCATTCTTTTCGAAACCTTTGCTGAAAAACCTAACGATCAAATTTCAATAGATATCGTCGGACCTCTGGTCGAATCTTGGAATAAACACCGATATATCCTGACGATGCAGGATTCAATAACTAAATTCATTAAATGTGCCCCGCTTACAAACAAAACCGCGACAGAAGTTATCAAGGCTCTATCAGAGTACTGGATAGGTAACTTCGGGTGCCCCAAAGTAATCCTGACGGACATGGGAAAGGAGTTTTGTAACGAGCTGACCGATTCCTTTCTCGAACACTATAATATCAAACATATCACCACAACTGCATATCACCCGCAGTCGAACGGCTCTATAGAACGAATGCATAGTGTCTTGAAAGACTATATTCGAACTGCCTGCAAAGAGAGAATACACACTTGGGACAAGGTTTTAATAGAAATGGCACGTGCCTATAACACTTCCGTTCATCAATCAACAGGTGAAACGCCTCACAACCTCATGTTCTGTCACGAAGCCAACAATCCTGACGGTTTCCGCGAAAACCGATTGGAAACCGTGATTAGTAAGAAAATGTTGTGGATACGAAAATGGGAGGAACGGTTCGAGAAAGCTCTGGTCTGGCTTACCAAATCCAGAGAGAAAAACCAAAAACAAGTGGACCAAGGAACACGACGACAAACTCCTTTATATCAAGTGGGAGATAAAGTAATGATCAAGAACCATACGCGACAGAACGCCTTGGAAAGAATTTGGAATGGACCGTTCATCGTCGTCGAGATCAACGAACAAAAAGGAAATATCACTTACAAGAAAACCGCGGATGATTCCACAGCGTCTTATTGGAAGACCCATCTGAATAATACCAAACCGTACTACGAATACGACACCGGACCAAGGGAAAACGATCCAATCCCTAGAATTAAACTAAAACGGGTTCAGGGTAACGATTGGATCTCCACGGAGTAGAGTCTTAGTTTCTTTTGTTATAGGTGTAGCAGTCTGTCCCTAGCCTACTTCGATGTCTCAGTTATCAATGGGACTCTACTCCAGGAGGAAGTGGGCAAAGTATACATGTACCAGGAAAGATGGAAGATATTCCAATCCATTGACGCAAGTGGGTTCACCAAACCATTACTCGACATTCACGACAAACTCGGAGGCCTCCAGACGATACGGGATACCTATCTGGACCATTGGAACCCTGGTCAGCGATCCCTCGCCCAGTCCGCCCTGGACGCTTTAGATTTAGAATTTGGCCGTGCCTCGTCACACAAGAATATTTTGGAAGTCATTTTAGACTTGGGTGCGCCTATTCTTCAAATGACGCGCCGCCCCTCTAAATTAAGGGAATCTCAATCCCACGGAACCAAAACAAGTACTCCGAAAGCACTCGCGTCGAGCGACGTTACTTACGAAGCGTCGCGCGAAGCTGAGGCGGTATTTGGAAAACATGTCCTTCTGACGGGCCTGGCAAATGAAATGTATCCCCTAAGGAAACCTTATCTCACGCCAAACATCAGACCGAAAAGAGGAATGTTTAACTTTTTAGGAACAATCCAAAAATCAATCTATGGAACTGTTGACGCGGATGATTTGGAAATAATTAATGGGAATCTAGCCTCACTAAAAAATGTGACGGACACTCTAAATCTTGTTGTAACCAAGTCCTTGCACATAAATCAAGTACAAATTAATATCTTGAATACAAATCAGCTCAAACTTAAACACTCTTTGGAAACTGTATGGGGACAATTAGAATCATTAAAAATAAAAGGTAACGAAACGCTTGCTTATCAGGAATACATGGAAGCTATAACTCTAAGTTTATTCGAAATTAAGGAACTGCAACGACTAATCGACCTGGTAATGACTGCCGTGCAATTAGGAAGGCATGGTATCATCGATAACACCCTTTTTACTCCAAAGGAGCTTATGACAGCTCTTCAAGCTTTCGACGCCAATGACAAAAAGACACTAATACCTATTGAGGAGGAAAATTACGAGAAGTTCATTAAAATAAGTGATTTAACTATAACCACAGATAAAGGCAAACTTATTTATATACTCACAGTGCCTTACTTAGAAAAGGAACCTTGGGTAATAATTCAGAATACCCCGGTACCCGTAAGAATAAATCACACTTATGTAACGCTTAACCCAACATATGCTTTGAAATTAGTACGTAAGAATTTTATAAGAGAAGCCACATTTTCTCAACTGAAACAGATAACCGATTATTTTATTGGTGATTACCGCGATGTGGGACATCGCAACGATACTATTGAACTTTGTGAGAAAATAACTGATCCCATACCACGAGGATGCACTCTGAGTCGTTTTCTCGTCACAGATATTGCTTACATAAGAACGCAGGGATCGCAAATAATCTTACCTTCGAAGCCAATTGAGGTAACCATAACATGCGCTTCAATGCAGACTTTTATTATTCAAATCACCAAGCCATCCCTGATAACCACGAATCAGAGCTGCGAACTTCAAACTTTGAAAACGCGAGTCAAATTAATCGTAGAACATATGACTTCTCAATTAACAGAAATACATGCAGATACCATTTCCCCGCTAAACAAATTTGTAACAGGCCGGGAAATTGTATTGCATCACGTGATTAACTTGGATACCCTCAAGGATCAAGGACAAGCCATTTTAGACCTTGAGAGTGTCCTCGCGAATAACGAAGCGACCCTTCGGGTAAACAATACATGGGCTAACTTCAAAGGTATAGGGATCCCATCAATAGCTGCCGTTTCTGGAACGATATCCGTCTTGTCTATTCTACTCTTGCTGTGGAAATATAATATACCCACCTATATTTCGGCGTTCGCCGGATATTGTTGCCAAAGGAATCCCTCTGCTTTGGAAGTAGTAGAACGAAGGAAATTAAAACGCAGGATTGAGACACAAGCTAAACGTAACGAAAGAATCCTACGAGAAATCAGAAGCCGCAGAGACGCGCCTTTGTCTTCGTCGGGGGATGTGATGGAACTAGAACATTTCTAGTTCAATGTAACAGTTTATATCCTCTCGTAGGAATATGCCGGGGATCATTTAGATGAGTGCAAAATTTATCATGCAGCGTAGCCCGCCTTATGCGCTTGGCTTTCTTATCGGCAGCAGTGCTCAAATTACGCGATTATGCACTTCATATGCACTGTCGCCGAGCCCGGCGAGAGGCCGTGTGAGCAGTCTCAATACTGCTTCCAGGCGTAACGCACGTCTAATTTAATATAATATAACGTTAACGCTTCCTTTTACCATTTGTTGTTATCAATTACCATTCAATTTCTCTGTTTGAATAAACGTATAAATACATATATAATCGTTGCGCAATATTTGCATGACAGAGTTGACGCGTGCGTTGCAGCGTTCAGCCTTCCGTGATTCACGGAGAGCCGAACTTCTCGGTACCGCGTCAAGAGCCATTCGGTCTGAGACACCGACCCGCGGTTATGCAGTGACGATAGATGAAACAACGCGAGTCGCGTAGTTTCTTCGGTACGAGGCACGGAACGGTCCGCGAACGCCCGCTCCTGGTCTACGCCGACGTACGTATCGTGCTCGAGCACGTACCGGTACGGTGTAGCAGGCGGACGACAGGAGACCGGCCCGACCGACTCGCTCCTTTTACTAGTAGGAGCCTGGCCGCTAGGACGTCGGCGCCGGTACGGTGGTAGCACGGTCGGCTTACGGGGCGAAACCTCCGCGGGCTATTGAAAAAATTTTGAACTCCGGGAACTTGTCGAAATCAACCGAGGCTCATTTGACGATGTTCCGACAGGCTCCTGGCCCGGATCGACTCCGCGACGCCGCGCATCGCCTAACGGTCAACTCGGACCGAAACTTTCACAAGTCCGGTCGACCCGTATCGACTTCGGGACGCCGCGCATCGCCCCTCGGTCGACTTGGGCTGAAATTTTTACAAGTCCGGTCGACCCGTATCGACTTCGGGACGACGCGCATCGCCTCTCGGTCGACTCGGACCGAAATTTTCACAAGTGTCCCGTAGCGCCGCATCGGGGGTCCGTCCGTTTGCCGTCGTCCCATCGGCCCCGGGACGCGGCGCAGTGCCTTTTGGTCGACCCGGACGAAAATTTTCACAAGTCCTGCCGTGTTACGGTCGGTTCGCGGGTCCAGCGCTGACTATCACGGGACGCGGCCCATTGCCTTTTCGTCGCCTGGGACGAAAAAAATTCCCAAGCCCCTTGTGGATCGAGGACGACAGCCGACGGTCGACGTATCATCGAAAGAATAAATGCGGCCTATAATATCGTCGCCGAATCCCGCGACGTGCCGAGGGGGTCCACCGGTCCCTTCGGTCGCGCTTGTCGGCCTTGCGTTCCGCCGACCGGCGATCCGAGCTGCTGCCTCGGATATATCTCTCGTGGCAACGGGTACAGGAAAAAAATTTTCTTTTCCAAGTCCCCGCACTCGCATTGCCATCGCACCCGCTCGGCGAGCAGAGCACGGCCGCGCCGGTCCGCCCGTGACTCGTCCGACATGGGACGAGCGACGCGTCGCGTGACCGGCGTCGAGCCAGCGCTCTGCAAACACAAACACATTGGAGCCTAGTCTAACCGACAAGACGAATCCCCAAGCCAAGGGCTGAGTCTCAACAGATAGCAGCGTGGTAACTGCTCTACCGAGTACAACACCCCGCCAGGTACCTAAGTCGTCTACAGACGATTCCGAGTCTCGACATTGAATAGGATGACCCATGATCGACCGTTCGAGGCCAGACCGACGAGCGGGAAGATCCCGACGAAGGCCGAAGACCCCGCCTGGCAAACAGGGCTCGTGCGACGACCGGTCCGTGGACCGGCCACCTAGTAAAGTCACATTGTTTCTGTAGTGTATCAGTAGCAATACAAGGCCGGTTCTGGATAGAAACACCTTCTTTACCGACCAAGCCGACCAGTCCGCCTGTTATCGACGGCAGCCATTTTTTTTTTGATGGCGGCCATTTTGATTTTTTCGATGGGCGGGCAATTTTGACGATGGCCATTTTGACGGCGGCCATTTTTGATGGCGGTCATGATTTTTTCGATAGCGGCAATTTTGACGATGGCCATTTTGACGGCGGCCATTTTTGATGGCGGTCATGATTTTTTCGATGGCGGCAATTTTGACGATGGCCATTTTGACGGCGGCTATTTTTGATGGCGGTCATGATTTTTTTCGATGGCGGCAATTTTGACGGCGGCCATTTTTGAAGGCGGTCATGATTTTTTCGATGGCGGCCATTTTGACGGCGGCCTTTTTTTTTTTTTGATATATAACCAATAGTTTGCCTCAGGCGAAAAATAATATTTTCCACGTACTTCGAATACATTCTTTTACGTTAATGGACCGGATGGTGACATCGCAATTAGATAGACAGGGAATGCCGATGACGATCCGTAAACTTTCACGCTAATAGTACGTCTTCGAATACATTCTTTTACGTTAATGGACCGGATGGTGACATCGCGATTAGATAGACACAAAAAAACAATATTTTCCACGTACTCCGAATACATTCTTTTACGTTAATGGACCGGATGGTGACATCGCGATTCGATAGACACAAAAAAAAAAAAAACAATATTTTCCACGTACTTCGAATACATTCTTTTACGTTAATGGACCGGATGGTGACATCGCGATTAGATAGACACAAAAAAAAAACAATATTTTCCACGTACTTCGAATACATTCTTTTACGTTAATGGACCGGATGGTGACATCGCGATTAGATAGACACAAAAAAACAATATTTTCCACGTACTTCGAATACATTCTTTTACGTTAATCGACCGGATGGCGCCATCGCAATTAGATTTCGCGCTAATAGTTTGCCTCAGACGAAAAAAATAATATTTTCCACGTACTTCGAATACATTCTTTTACGTTAATGGACCGGATGGTGACATCGCGGTTAGATAGACACAAAAAAAAAACAATATTTTCCACGTACTTCGAATACATTCTTTTACGTTAATGGACCGGATGGTGACATCGCGATTAGATAGACACAAAAAAACAATATTTTCCACGTACTTCGAATACATTCTTTTACGTTAATGGACCGGATGGTGCCATCGCGATTAGATAGACACAAAAAAATAATATTTTCCACGTACTTCGAATACATTCTTTTACGTTAATGGACCGGATGGTGACATCGCGATTAGATAGGCAGAGCGGAAATTTCACATTCGAAAAAAATATTAATAGAATTCCAGATTCTAGAAGTTTCTCAAGGAATACGGATATAAAAGACTGAAATTCAGGCTCGAAAGACAGTCTTGTACCTTCAGCTCTCATGAAGAGAACTCCAAGTAAAGCAGAACTAAAACAGCGAATCGATCTGTTCCTAAAAAATATTCACGACTTGAAAACCATTGTGAATCAGAAGTCAGAACTAAGCACAGTGACAAAAAAGTTTGCAAATTTAAATTTATCAAAAACACGTAACTGTTGAACATTAAAAAATGGATTTCACAAAATTGAACAAAGTGGCAAGCATGGCCGATTTTCTACCGACGAAGAAATTGACCGAGCTGGAAATTTTCAAAATATACAACGTCACCAATATTCGACGAGTTCAAACGAGGTTTGGAAAGCGTGTCGTCACAGATCTGAACGACGAATTCAGCATCTTCTTACCGGCACGGGTTGCGCGAATGCTCAACGAGGACGAGACTCAGTACCAGAAATTGGTGCAGGCGACGGAGGAGGAGCGGCTGCTCTTGCAATATCTGGGCGGCCAGTATGGGCAAATCGAGTTCAAAGATGCGTCGGCTCTCGTCTAACTTGTACACCGTACCAGGACAACGTGTACAGCGTCTCCTTACACCACTGTTCCATATATATATATATATATGTATAGAAGAATCAATTACAATAATTAACATTGATCGATGTAAAAAAAAAAAAATGAAATGTTTTATTGAATAAACAAAAAAAAAAATGCGTATACATTTTTTTTTTTTTTGCTCTCTTCACCCTTTTAGTTCACTAATGATCTGAAACAGAGAAAAGCAGCGATTGCGATTTCGATCCCGTGCGTTCTCCATCGTTTTGACGATATTTGAGTATGTTTCAGCAGCCATGACTTTAACGCTGATATTTGTAGAACTTTGATGAACTTTTGACTTGCATGTGCCGTGTAAGACTGATGAGTCTCGGCGTTGAATTCTGGAAGGTTCTGAAATAAACTCTTAACTAGTGGGACAGAGGTTCTGAATAAACGGTTGTTATTGACGATGCAAAATATTTTATTGAAAAAAAAAAACAGCTCAAGATTACAGTTTTACATGAAATTCGTAATGCTAATGTATGAGTGTTCTTACTCAACGGTATCGTATCCATGCGTTAGACAATGAGAATGAATAACTGTTCGAGGAGATACCGATTGTCTTTTGTGTTTGAGTAAAAAATTTCGCAGTAACAATACGTTTTGGGCTGCACAGTTTGGACGTAATATAGCGTGATGCGTACAGTTTGAATTCGTGTCCGACATTTCATTCAACTTCTGCAACGACGGACAACTCAAATCCATCATTTCAACGACTTCAACTTTTTCACCCAGAAGTTTCTGCAGCCAACTTTTCTTCTCCAAACCTTTTACGTAAACTGTTGAAGCCTTACGCAGCAGCGTACATTCGATGGTGAAGTCGAGCTTCTCGAAAGGTAAATCACCACCTTCCCAGGATAGTCCATGATAATTCCGTGACAGCCACAAATTGTCGCTTTTGAACGGAGCACGTAAACAATTCCAATCGTACGGAGGTTCGAAGAGAAAAATTGACGGGTTGGCCTCTTCGTCGAGTGACACAACTGCCAACTCTTTTGGTGTAAAACCGGAACCCTGTCTTCTGAATCCTTGTACGTCGACTATGAACTCCATCGTGAAAAAAACTGAATCGATTGTCACAACGTTCAAGGTTTTTATACCAATTTTCTCACCCCACCACTCAGCGGGTTATATTCAATTATACGATCATGTAAAATCAAGCAGTAGGCAGATGTACCGGTAGGAAAGTTATTCTTCGCCTCAAATTCGATACGAATATCTACCGGTCCAGATTTCAGAGCCTCGTTTTGTTTCGAACAGTCGATGAAAATCAAAGGTTCGTACTGTAGAAATTCGCTCTTCGTCAACAGAGGCTCGGGTTCTTTGCCGTAATAGGTGGCTTGAAAGTTTGCGTACATCTCGTACAGTAATGCAAAGCGATTGTGACTCATGTCCAAGTTCAGGTTACCGTACGGATAATACTCGGAATTCAAGAAGAGCTTAACGTCAGTAATGTTACAGTGATCAAGATGACTGGCATTTTTGCCGGCTTTGTTTTTTCGATTCGTTTGAAAACCGAGTATGACAAATCGCGGTTTTTCCAAATGGGTGGACGTTTTCACAGTCCAAACGTGTTTCGTGGTTGCCGGTAGCAAAGGATATTCGTACAACTCCCAACTGCGGAAGCTCATGGAGACTGGTGTATCTTTCTCAATGAAATTCAACAGTGCGATTTTTCGTTGATCCGAGAGCTTCACGTAGGGTACTAACCATTCCACCTGATCGATCACGATTCTAAAGTCTTCGTCTTGATTTTGAACGATGGCATTCAAATCACTTTTTGATCTTGTAAGAATCAGCTCGTGTTTCGCGTTAACGACGATCTTGCGATAGTCTTCAGCGAAGCCCAATATCATGCTCAAGGGAATAACTACGTCAAAGTTACCATCGGCATCAGTTAATTTTTTCGTTTCCTGAACATCGAGCCATCCAGCATTTTCCATAAGCCAACTTTGACCAGGGTTGAGCGAAGCGAAACCTTTCAGCAGGCTGGTCAGACCAACGTTTTTACATTTATCAATCTCTACGGCGTTGAGTTCGTACCGTACATCTTCGAACAAATGGCAGATGGCGTTATTGACCAAAGTTGTGATCGCTGCTGCGGTGCCGTCCGATTTGAGCAATTTTCCAGAGATATGCAGCGAACTCTTGCTCGGTAATACGCATAAATCCTGATGCTGAACGGTGATTCGAATCTCATCGCTGTTGTTGAAAGTTGACGATGCGTACGGTTTGTGTGCGTGTATTTCTTGGTGTGCGATTGATTCGTCAAAGACGACAGGTGTTTGAATGCTCAATATTTCCTCCTCCATGGTACGGAGCATACAACGAAACAGCAGAATCGCAGTTTTATTTGTCGGAAATTCCTTTTCCAAAAGGTGTCAGCTTTAGACCCAGAGCTATCAGGAACTCCACGTTTCGACGTGTTAGCGGTTCGGGAATCGATCGATGACTGACTTGATCGGGACATGCTGACTTACTGATATAACTCTTTTTGGTCAATCTGTTATATACAATACCCATCTTTTATTGCGATTTGATGTGCAGTCTCACAGTTATAACTTCTCCGCGAAAATTAACCAGATCTCCGTCTTGATCGACTAACCGAAGCTGCACGTGATCTATGGTCTTGACGGTGATCGGAAGGTAAATGACGTGCGACGGTACTTCCACGATCTTATATCCCGGTGGAACGATAGGGAAAAATTCGTGAATAGTATGCACTTTATGTCCATTGACGTAGGCACCCGTTGTAATGCTGCATTCGACTTGCAACGCGTTGACCTTGAGAATAGTTACAGGCATATCCGAATGGTGAGTTTGATTAGCTGCCAATACGCGCGGTGTAAATCCGAGAAGCTGACCAATAGAATCCTCAGGTTCCAAATCTACGATATGGTTACATTTGATTTCGCTGCGTAACGTATTATTGTTAGGCTTTATACTGATTTCAATGTCGGTATTTTTTAACACGTCTTGAACATACTTTTCAATATCCTCAATTTCGTAGCTGCCAGTGGATATAGTGACTACCTTGTCGGCTACGTAAATTTTATTGCGACCGACATCGACGTTGGGAATGGAATTGAAGGTTAACAGTTCAACGAGACCGAGAACATAATTTTTGTTCAGAGCAAGTTCGATCGGAGGAAAATATTGCGCTTCGAGAATCGACGACGTTCCCGATATCGTTAATGTAAACGAATCATCCATGACTGCGAGTGCTCGACTGACGTTATTAAATTACGTGTCATGTTTATATAGCTTATCGCTTAGAAATTTCAGACACAAGTGTCCGCAATCGAATGTACCGTAATCTTGATACCTTTCGTCGTTGTACTTAACGCTACCAACACCGAGATATTTCACGAGGTCTAACGGCGGTTGAAGATGACCGAAACTGTCGAAGTAAACTACATCGCTGCCGCGTTTCTTATACGCAACCCAGTGTGTCCCAGGACCATCTTTATTGTCGAGATTGACTACAGCTGTTTCGTTTTTACGCGGCCCGGTTTTGGGCATTTCGTTGCGCATAAAGACACCTCGGAAGTATGGAATTTTCATGATTTTTGCATACTTCAGCAAATCCCAATTGGTCAACGCTCGGCGTGGTAGCTTGACATTTAGTTTTTTGAAAGATGAAGACTAAGACCCTTTTTGTAAGGTTTGAGATGGAGACCTTTACCTAAGGCGATCGCTTCCATCGTTTTGTTATGCCGTTTGCTTTCCTCCAATTCTCGTTTAGCCGCGCTCGCATCGTTTACAGCCTTTGCTATACCCGCAGCACCTCCCGCTAACGCACCCGTAGCGCTGAGACTGGCAAAAATAGGTATGAGAAAAGGTAGAAATCCGCCAACTTTTGAGGGTACCGGTAGAACGCGCGGTGATCGAACTTTATGTTTACCACCTTCTTTTTTCACAGCTTCTCGAGCACCTTTGAGTGCAGACTTGATGCTCGTTTTCGCGTCATAGCTTGGAATCATAGACTGTTTTGCCGCTCGTATGATTTTGTTCAAGAAAACGTTCTTAGGTTTTCGAAACCCCATGCCTAACTTTGTTTTCACCTTCATCATGTTAGCTACAGCCCAAGCGGCTGCCTTCTCACCCAAATTTGCGTCCGTTGCGAGAACCCGTTTCCAAGCTTTTTCAGCTAATATTTTATCCGCAACGCTTCTAGCTTCAAGGTTCTCACGATTTTTCGAATACGCTATATCGTGTTCCTTACACGCTGCATCGAGAGGATTGATACCGGAATCGCCTCTCGCGAGTCTTTTCAACAACTTGGTGCCAGGACCGCAGTACTGGTAACCGGGAACATGCAACTCGATCGGAAGTTTGTTGATAATGCTATTTACCAAACCTTTCCCACTTGATCGCTTTTTTGACGATCGCTTACGATCACGTGTGTGCACAATCATGTCCGCTCCGCGACTGAGAGAAAGTTGTTATAAACGATGCATTTATGGAAAAATCCAGTCAGTCACGTTTGAGATGAGGTTCGAGACACAATCGGCCAAGCTGCCCGTGATGAATTTTGACAAATTTACACAGCAGAGTACAAAACGGAAAAAACGTAATGGCGAATTGTTGCCGAGTAGTGTACGTGCGGTATTCTGCGGACCATCCAACTGCGGCAAAACCAACGCATTATTTGCGCTTATAACGCATCCGAACGGCTTGAGGTTCGAAAACCTGTACGTTTACTCAAAATCTCTCAATCAGCCGAAATACAAGTTTCTGAGTCAAGTGCTCGAAAATGTCGACGGTGTTGAGTATTACCCCTTTAACGAGCATGAGCACGTCATTGCACCGAACGAGACGCGACCTAACTCGATCATGATATTCGATGACGTAGCGTGCGAGAAGCAGGATAACATACGCGCGTACTTTTGTATGGGTAGACATCACGACGTAGACTGTTTCTATCTTTGTCAGACGTACGCTCGGATCCCTAAGCATCTCGTGCGCGACAACACCAACTTGCTGGTCTTATTCAAACAAGACGAGATGAATCTGAGACATGTGTACAACGATCATGTAAACACCGATATGTCGTACGTAGAGTTTAAAGACTTGTGTGCGGCGTGCTGGAACGGTGACAAATATGGTTTCGTAGTGATCGACAAGGATAGAGAGCTCGGTAATGGTCGGTATAGGAGAGGTTTTGACAATTTCATAAACATGACAAAAGAATAAAATACACGATCTTCGAAGACGACGGAACAGTAGCTTTCCAGAACTAGGTGTGTCAACATGCAGGAAATTCGTAAGGAAAAAGAAGTCTTGCATCGTATCGCTCAAGCGAGTAATGCGATTCGCCGTAAGCACAGAATCCTCAAGACGGGAAAAGAGTCGCTGCAGGAAACAATGAAGGATGTCTTCAAACCTGTGGTAACCCCGCTGCAGGCATTAGTCAATGTTTCTCGAGGTACGAAACTTGTCAAGGAAGAGGTGAAGGAAGAACTCAAAACTAAAACGAAGGATGAGCCGAAGAACGAAATGGAAGATTCTTTTGCAACTGCGGAGGAAGAGAATCAAACCGTCACGGAATCGACGGTGAGATCAGAGGATGAATATCTTGAGATGCTCAACGATAAACAAAGACAGCAGGAGTTGGATACCGTGTACGGGGTACGAAGTCTTTCTACTGTCGGGCTGATGGTTGGTGATTCACCGATAAGTTTCGAGCGCGATTCCGTTCGCATAGGCAACACGCTCTATCCGAAAACTCAAGGACTGCTGGAGTTGCTGTTTAAAAAGATGCCCAACAGCGCTCACGTTAGCCTCAACGACAGGGAGAATTATAGAAATATCCTTCTCGCAACAAATGCTCACAGAAAGTACTATAGCGCCACCGAGCCTATCCGAAACGCTCAGAGCGTCAAATTCAAACATTTAATTGCTGAGCTGCTGAATATTTCTACGTCAGGCAAAGACGTATCACCATCGTCACAGATGTCGAAGCGTACGGGCAAAGGTGTTCTGCTACCTCAGGCTTGGGTTACTCGACAAGGTGTTAAAACAGATTATATTTTCTGGGACGACGCTAACGAGCTGGTGGAACGTCTTCGTTTACTCCTGGCATCTCAAGCAGCTGGGAATACAAGTCACAACAATGAAATTATGTCGATTCTGGAAGAATTGCGGGAAGCCGGAATCATTTATTAGCCAATTCTCGTCGACTCTGCAATCATTTACGAGATGAGCATCGACGTGTTTGGACGTCAGCTGAATAAAAACACAGCTGCGAGCACTCGCGGCCCTCCGGGTGTCGGGTTTCAAATAACAGCGGATGGGCATTACGATATACGGAACAGGAGACTGTGCAACGTCGCAGAACCCACAGCACCGAACAGTGCTGTAACTTTAAAAATCTTGAGACGAAAATTCAACGTGCTGCAAAAACAAATCGACAACCTCGATCAAATGACCAAAACTTTGGAGATCGCCACGGAGAAAGCCTTGGATGCCTTCTACACAGACCTTAAAACAGACAGAGACTTGTCGACTCGAAACGCGGAAATCATTTCCAAATTGGACACCAGACTAATAGCGTTGGAATATGAACGAGAAAAAGCAAGCACTGGTGACGGAACTGCATAAACCTGCACGCCGGAATTACCCACGTCGACGTGTAGACGTGCGCGGCATCGACGAGACCTGGCAGGCGGATCTTGTTGATATGACGTCGTACGCTGGACAAAACAAAGGTTACAAGTACATGCTCACAGTCATTGATATCTTTTCAAAGTATGCGTGGACTGTACCGATAAAGAGCAAGTCTGGAGATGATGTTACGAAGGCAATGGAATCTGTGCTTGTCGAAGGACGGGTGCCGAAAAATTTACACGTCGACAGAGGAACGGAATTTTACAACTCGAAATTCGAATCGCTTATGATACGCTACGGAATCAAACTTTACTCCACGTACAGTAATTTGAAGGCTTCGATCTGTGAACGTTTCAATCGCACGCTGAAAGGTAAAATGTGGACACGGTTCAGCATGCAAGGAAGCTTCAAGTGGCTCGATATCTTATCTGATTTGGTTTCGGCTTACAACAACACCAAACATCGAACCATAAGAATGAAACCGTCGGATGTCACCGTTGCAAACGAGAGGTTGTTATTACGTCAGGCGTACGGAGGGCTTCGAGCGATACCTACCATATCGGCAAAATTCAAATCTGGCGACAAAGTTCGAATCAGCAAATTCAAAAATGTCTTCGAGAAAGGTTACACTCCCAATTGGACGACTGAAATATTCACGATAAGTCGAGTGGAAAATACTCATCCTGTGACGTACAAGCTCAAAGACTACCGAGATCAACCCATCGCTGGTGGTTTCTACGAACAAGAGCTCCTCAAGGTTAAGCATCCGGATATCTATCTGGTGGAGAAGGTGCTCAAGAAGCGTGGAAGAAAAATATACGTTAAATGGTTAGGTTTTGACAATACACACAACAGTTGGATAAACGAATCGGACATGTAACTTTTGAATAAATAAATTTTTTTTTTGTAAAAAAGGTATGTGTCTCTTTATTTCATACCCGACACATGACAAGTATACATCTTTGTTTTTTAGACAATCAACAGACATATGCATCGTTGCACAAATTTTTGTTTATACTTCGGAGCGTTCTTATTAACCATCCTGCATAATAATATTTTATACATCATGGTACAGTTGAAAAAATTAAGCTCTACATAATAATAATACATCATGGTACAGTTATAAATTAAGTCTTACACAGATTACGGTAATTTATAAAGCTACGGTGCAGGCTTGTAACCCCACGGAAGCGTATCGGTCGTGTTTTGAAACACGATCCGCTTGTCGTCATTCCAGCTCAGTGCTACTTTCTGCTGTTCTACGGTATATACCTCATGCTTTCGACTCATGATCAAATGCTGATTTGAGGATAGATTTTCACGTTTCAACGCACAGTCCAAATAATCGTTGAAGGTTATTTTTCTTAACGCTGATCCTCTAACACCTTTGGCACGTTTGTTGTCTTTTTCATCTCCCAAGACTCGGAATGCGTACAATTTAGCTCGTAACCCTACAAATTCCGACATGATTTTCCCGTTATTCTCGTCTTTCATCAAGCCGAGAACTTTTTTGTTTGCTCGAGGTATTCCGTAAACGTTGTCAAGAGGATAATCCGACGTGTCGAATTTGTGCAAGTCCTCCTTCATGTGTTCGTATATGTCGGTGACGGTAAAATTGTAAATCAAACTGTCGGTATCCGTGTACATTAATTTTGCTCGGTTGCCAAATTTCTGCTTAATGTAATTGTAATGAAAATCATAGATGTATGTTTTAGATAGATCCAGGATGGAAAAACCTGCATACAATGGTTTATTCAATTTGACTTTCGTCTTATTCATTTCGACGATAACCATCTCTTTGTCGAAAACGGTGCAGCTGTGAAAATTAGGCTTGGCTATGGTAGCTCTCGCACCGTACCGTCCATCCCATTTGGTGATCAATCGAACATCTCTGTACTTTCGCACGTTTTCCATAGTTTTACCAAAAACTGCGTTGTTCATTAGCTTGTAAAAATTTTTCTCAAATTCGTTGTCGGATTTTTTTCGCAAATCGGTATTCAAATCTATATATTTTTTGAGCCACGGGGTTTGCCTGAATTTGAGAACTCTGTGAATTTGAAGTAATTTTAAGCCTAATTGTAAGCATTGTTTCAAAACGCTGTAGTGAACAACGTAGTTTTTCTTGGAAAATAGCGTGGGCGTCAATTTTGGCTGTTTATTGGTCGAAATCGGAGGTACATAGTGCTCCGGACACAATGGTAAATCCTTATGAGTTTCATGCAGTTCCGCAGGATATTCCAAATCTACCTCCAACACGTAACCAAACTCTGCATCGTCCGAGATGGTAAGAACGTCGCATTGTCTGAAGTCTGATACCCATTCGAAGGAACTGTATGGCAGAGCAAAGCTCATAGCAGCACCGTACAAATTATTAACGTCAAAGTACATGAGATAAGATTCTTCGATCTCAGGATCGAATTCCTCTCCCATGTACCTGTTGTTGGCCTTTGCATATCTGTTCGAACACTGTGATACACCACCACGAATACCTTTTTCGATAAACATAACCATGTCTATGTCGGTGAGAAGCTCGAGTTCGATGCCTGTACATTTTAACATTGCATCAAACGACAGACCGGGCGCTGTGTAGTAATGTAACGGGTCCAGTTTGTAAGTCGTCCAACAATTCTGTCGAAAATTTTGAAAAACGTCAGCCAGTAAAAACACGTCCGTCTGTAAATACAAGTCCGAATACTCTCCCAAAGTTTGGACGTTAAAAGTTTGCCATACGTCGCACGCGTGTGCGTAATCGTCGTCTGATATATTCCGGTCGTTTAATTTTGAATAAAACTGTTCTTTGGCTGGTAAATGTTTCTCCTCGAGCTTCTCCCAACTGTCTATGTATTCGTACGGGAAGACACCTTTCCTAGTCAATAACCGAAATTTGTTCAAGCTACTGCAGAATTTACGTGTTATTGTTTTTCGGCAATCGTCTAGATACGATGATAATTTATCGAGACTGCTAGGCATGAAACGGTACGAATCTATGAAACGGAACGTTACATCCGTTCCCTTAACGAATTTAGTGAAGGAAATGTACTTTTCTTTGTTGACAGGTAATAGTTGAACAGTACCTTCGAATGACTTACCCAGAGCTTTGATCAGAAAATGCGCATCGTAACCCGAAAGATTGTGGAATATCACTGGGATGGTGTGCGAATTTTGGTAATTTAGATTACAGCTGCGGTGAGCAGCACCACGGTACTTTCCCGTGAAATGACAGTGATCCCGATGTTTCACGTCTGTGGGCGTAAACGGTTTTTCACAAATATGACAGACCGCCGACAAATCAAATTCGTTGATCTGATTGAAATTTAGTGGTTCCATCGGTACAACAGTCTTGTAATATCCCTCTAACGAAAGTGCCAATTCCTTTAACTCGTTTACAAACCATTGGATGCAAGTTTCTCCGCGATTAATTTTGAATTCTGAAAGCGAATCGTCAAACGCACAATGCAGATAGTAAGCTATACTATACGGAAGATGCTTCTGATAAATTGTTCTATTTTCCCCAAAACTTTCATGTGTGGGCTGCAGTAAACATTCTAGATCTGCGTAAACGCAGAACGGAACGGTTTCTTTGTGCTTGAAATTTTTAAATTTGAGAATCTTGTCCTCTTCTGTTGGCAAGATAACTTTGGTTTTATTCAAATTCATGCAATCTACATTGTGCTTGATCAAACACCTTTCGAAATTAAAATGAGACAGACACCTATCGCACAACCACGTCTGATGCGAGCGTTTGGAAATTTGAGAACTTGTCAACCGCGATAAATTCCGAATCCATGCAAAATGATGTGTTACATTCTTTTCAATATTTTCCATACTATCATCGTCATCGTCGTCGTTTTCAGACTCTATTACTAAAAGATGGATTGTAGGCTTATCAGACTTGTTTCGACTCAAATAAATGGGTACAATTTCACTACGCTTTTGTTTTTCCGCACTATCTATACCGTAAACGTTAATTGAGAGTTTGTTAAGTTTCTCAAATTTTGGAATCTGGTCTAAAGACATTGGAAAATGCAAACCTCCGTATTGTAGCACTGAGCTGAAATGTGGATACGAAGTGATTTCGCTGGGATTGTTGTTGGCTGGAAAGAGGGCTGCGGTGACCGACCAGAGAAAGCAATACGCGTCTCCGTTGCGGATGTTGACGACAGCCTTCTTATCTTGAATATCTTTGGGTAGTGGTGTGTATGTGAACACACCGCCTCGCAGTGGCACGTACTTGTTGATATTTACAGTCAAATTGATTATTTCGGTCAGCGACCAACCAGAGTCTCTCTCTTGAAAATCTTCCACCTTGGCCAACACTTTTTGCTTTACGTTCTCTTCGAACCACCCGTGTATGTCAGCTGGCTGGAGGATGATTTGGTTTCTGGTGTTAAAATATTTCATTTCCTCAACATGTTCAGCGTTTTTCGTTATATTGAATTTACAACACAAGACACAGTTTGCCTTTAAACTTCCCACTTTTCGTAGCATTTTCTTCAGTCTTGCAACGACGAGGTGTTTCGCATCTTCCAAAAACCTGTTCAAATCTTTATGCCGCAGATTGATAATGGCTCCCGTTCGAATTCGACTCTCGAAAGCTGTCTCCAAATCTTCCCACCGTACTCGATCGCTTCTTCGTCGGCTTCGTAATCCGTCACCCACTTTTTGAAATTGTTGAAATTTGACTGTCAACGATTTCAGAATTCCAATTGTAGTCAAAATTCTTGTCTTCTCCCCGATCGTTGAGGCGTTGTTGCGTAAGATTTTATTCAAAAGCCTGGTATTTTGGGTTCCGAATCGAATCCATTTTGCAATTTCTGCCGGTGACGATTTTTCAGATAAAATCTTGAACGCCGTTTCCATAATTTGTATTAATTTCAAACACTTTTCGGAATCCATGTTTCTTCTTCTTTCGATCACGCACACACTTGACAAAGATAGAGTTGTGAAGCTTCCTCTAGAATGACCGCTCTACGCTGACCCGGTCTCTTTTATGCTAATTGCGATGTCACCATCCGGTCGTTTAACGTAAAAGAATGTATTCGAAGTACGTGGAAAATATTATTTTTTTCGTCTGAGGCAAACTATTAGCGCGAAATCTAATTGCGATGGCGCCATCCGGTCGATTAACGTAAAAGAATGTATTCGAAGTACGTGGAAAATATTGTTTTTTTTTTTTGTGTCTATCTAATCGCGATGTCACCATCCGGTCCATTAACGTGAAAGAATGTATTCGAAGACGTACTATTAGCGTGAAAGTTTACGGATCGTCATCGGCATTCCCTGTCTATCTAATCGCGATGTCACCATCCGGTCCATTAACGTAAAAGAATGTATTCGAAGTACGTGGAAAATATTATTTTTCGCCTGAGGCAAACTATTGGTTATATATCAAAAAAAAAAAAAAAAAGGCCGCCGTCAAAATGGCCGCCATCGAAAAAATCATGACCGCCATCAAAAATGGCCGCCGTCAAAATTGCCGCCATCGAAAAAAATCATGACCGCCATCAAAAATGGCCGCCGTCAAAATGGCCATCGTCAAAATTGCCGCCATCGAAAAAATCATGACCGCCATCAAAAATGGCCGCCGTCAAAATGGCCATCGTCAAAATTGCCGCCATCGAAAAAATCATGACCGCCATCAAAAATGGCCGCCGTCAAAATGGCCATCGTCAAAATTGCCGCCATCGAAAAAATCATGACCGCCATCAAAAATGGCCGCCGTCAAAATGGCCATCGTCAAAATTGCCCGCCCATCGAAAAAATCAAAATGGCCGCCATCAAAAAAAAAATGGCTGCCGTCGATAACAGGCGGACTGGTCGGCTTGGTCAGTAAAGAAGGTGTTTCTATCCAGAACCGGCCTTGTATTGCTACTTGTATCGTAGTACGTATGAGAGCGGCACGCGGAGCGAACAAGCTGTCATGTATAATACACACACAGCTAAGTTGGTATGATGAGTGATGGAGTATGTGTGTGCGTATGTGTGTGTCGGAGCACGCCGTGCTCCGATATAGAAGAGACTCACTCTTGTGCTAGTTGCGCTACCGCACGACACGGCTTAGGCAAACCTATTGAGTACCCTTCGTACATACTACGCATCTGTAATACTTCTATTAATATAATAAACCATTATCTCTTATCATTTAACCTAAGTGTTTCACTCATTAACCGTATTAGTTGAATACATTACAATTGGCGACGAGGATGTCTGATGTTGGAAAACGCGCGTGCAAGTGATAAGAAAGTGCACGAAAACAGGTTGTACAAAATAACAAACGGTGCGCAATACAGAGTCAAAGGAAAAAAAAAACCGAATGCATGTGCAGGCTTACGAGGCACACATATAACGAAAACTTTGAGGTTAAGAATAAAGTTTGCATCACGTTTAAGTGTGAATGCAGTGAACAAGATAATACTTATAAGGGACTTAACCTTTAAATGAGTGATAACAAGGATACAGAAGAGAAAAAGAAAGTTGGATGGGTATATAATTTAAACGCGGAACAATTAAAAAACGAGTTAAAGACACGTGACATCCCATACAACGACACCGAATTGTTCGAGAATCTCCGAAAAAAGGTGGTAGCTATCGTCAAAGAAGAAATTTCGGCGACAAGCGCGAAACAGCCTACAACCACGAACGCGGAAATAGAATCGAATAAGACCACGAATCAAAACAATCAACAAGACGATACATCGGGTGACGACGCGACTTTCTTTTCGGTGTCCGACTCTGATACAGACAGCAACATGTCGAATAACCAGGCAAGGTTAGAGTTTTGTTTGGATACAAGTGACTGGGAAATATTCGTAGAACGCTTAGATATTCGAATTAGTACAAAGAAAATAAAAGAAGAAGACAAGGCGGGAGAGTTACTCTCGCGTCTCGACGACGACGCATATAAACTAATAAAAAGCTTATGCGCGCCGGAAAAAGCAGCAAATAAAAGCTACGCGGATTTAGTTGAAATGATGACAAATCATTTTACGCCGAAGCCTTCCGAGTTGATGGAAAGATGCACTTTCAACCAAGCCAAGCAGAACATCAACGAATCAGTAGCCGAATTCGCGGCAAGGCTAAAGAAATTAGCGCTAAATTGCGAATTTAGCGACCTGCAAACCTCACTGCGAGATCAGTTCGTCGTTGGAATGCGCGATGATACAACGCGAGTTGAACTGTTTAAAACGAGTAAACTCACGTTTGACGCAGCATTAAAAGAAGCAATCGCAAGAGAAGCAGCGGTGAAAAACGCGTCAAGTGTAGCAAACACGCTCGAAAAGAGAAACACACAACGAGATATGTTTGCATTGAAGCAAGAAAGCAAGACGGCGAACCCATATAACAGCAGAAGGCCACCAAGCAAGCCGCATTTTGGAGCAGACAAAAGAGACGATACCCAAAATCATAACAGGCCGGACATCAAGTGTTGGTGCTGTGGCGGTCGCAATCACGTGCGCGCCAAATGCCACCATAAACATGAATGCTGCGGCTACTGCAAAGGGAAGGGGCATTTAGAGAAGGTATGCCTCAAGAAGCACGGAACAACGAGGGGCGGCGTAAACAAGCTGGTAGGGGACGACGGTGAACTACCGGAGGAGGAGGAGGAAGAGGAGCCGTCGCACACCAACGAGTTCTTCTGCCTCAAGACCGACGACAAGAGTATGTATGCGAGTGTGAGTATGGGCAATGAAAGCGCGCGCGCCGAGCCGATGTACGTAAATGTTACAATCAACGGTAAAGAAATAAATATGGAAATTGACACGGGCACGTACGCGACCGTGATTTCAGAAACCGAAAAAGAAAAATATTTTCGTGACGAGGTATTAACGGAAACAAATGTCAAATTGCATACATACGACAATAAAGTCTTACACGCGTCGGGCCTAATAAAAAACTTAAAAGCTGAATTCAATGGAAAGAAATGCACATTATATTGTTATGTGCTGCCAGGCAATGGTCCAATTTTGATTGGCAGGCAATGGCTTGCAGCGTTTGGATGCTGGCCATTAGCAATACAAAAGGAAAATACAAATACCGCGATAAATAAAATAAAAATAGATGAGATAGATAAGCATTTTTTTGAAAAATACAGTAATCTTTTTGATGAGCAACCAGGTTTATATAATAAAAGTAAAATAAGATTCATTTAAAGGAAGATGCAAGGCCGATCGCAATGAAATGCAGAACCGTCGCGCATGCATTAAAACCATTGATTGAACAAGAATTAGAAAGATTAGTTTCATTGGGACATTTAGAGCCGGTTGAGATTAGCGAGTGGGCGACGCCTATTGTCCCTACGTTTAAAAGCAACGGCAACTTAAGAATATGTGGAGATTTTAAGATTACATTAAATCCCAACATAATCATTGACAAATACCCGTTACACTCTATAGACGATATTTTCGCATGTATGCAAGGCGGTCGCTACTTTACGGAACTCGATATGTTTCATTGCTATATGCAATTTCCAGTGCATGAAGATTGTTTAGACCTACTTACAATTGTAACACACAGAGGCTTGTTTAGATATAAGAAAATTCCCTAAGGGGTATCACCGGCACCTGCAGACGTGCAGGAAAAAATGGACGAATGTTTAAGGGGGATCGACGGCGTAATAGCGTATATAGACAACATTTATATAATGGGTCGCACAGTTGAGGAAAACATTGAAAGAACCAAAAATGTATGTGAACGTTTGATAGAAAGTGGATTAAAGTTAAATAAAAAATGTAAATTTTTAAAAGAGAGCATTGAAGTACTTGGCTTTGTCATTGACAAAGATGGCTTACACAAAGCGAAATCAAAAGTGGAAGCGATGGTTAACGCGCCGCAACCAAGTAACTTCAAAGAATTAAACTCATTCTTAGGATTGATAAATTTTTACGCGCGGTTCTTGAAGGATAGATCGAATCACTTGAAACCATTATACGATTGCGAAAATGCAAGTGAATTTAAATGGAACGAAAGCTGTAACAAAGCATTCGCATGGGTGAAAAACGAATTGATATCGCCGCGAGTACTAGCTAATTATGATCCTAATGAACAATTAGTGTTGGCGTGTGACGCGTCAGCATACGGCTTATCAGCGATTTTATCGCATAAATATAAGGACGGTACGGAAAGACCGATTGCATACGCGTCGAAAAAAATCGCAAAGAAAGAATTAAACAAAACAATCCTTGATAACGAAGCAATGGCTATCGTGTTCGGATTTAAACGATTTTTTCAATTCGTATTCGGTAAAGAAATCATATTGCGAACTGATAATCAGCCGCTACAACTAATACTAGGACCGAGAAAAGGGATACCTGCAACCGCGAATGCCAGATTGCAACGCTATGCGTATTATTTGTCGGGTTTCCGTTATAAAATTGAATACATTAAATCAAAAGCAAACGCAAATTGCGACGCGTTATCGCGGTTACCTATAAAAGACGACACAGAAATTCCGGAAGAGAGCTTTTCGCCGGTTTATTTCCTAGAAAATAGCATAGACCTAATGGATGGGAAGACGCTTGCGTACGAAAGCAAGTTAGACAAAACAATTAACAATATAATTAAATTTACAATAAACGGTTGGCCAAATGTCAAAGATTTAAGCGAAGATGAAAAACTATATTTTAATAAACGGGTAGAATTAAGCACGGATAAAGAATGCTTGTTTTGGGGATTGCGAGCGATTATCCCAGAGTCAATGCGCACGCGAGTACTAAAAGAACTACACGCATCTCACATGGGAATTGTGAAAATCAAAATGCTCGCGCGATCATACGTGTGGTGGCCAGGAATTGATAAGAATATTGAAGATTTTGTAAATAACTGCACAACGTGTTTGATTGAACAAAAAAAACCGCAACAAACACCGTTGACTACATGGCCCTGGCCTGACCGCGTATGGCATCGTTTGCATTTAGATTTCTCAGGACCTTTTTATGGTGACATGTATCTAGTTATAATCGATGCGTATTCAAAGTGGCCAGAAGTAATAAACTTCAAAAATAATACCACAGCTATTAAACTAATAAATGTACTAAAAAACATATTCGCTAAATACGGGTTACCACTACATATGGTAACAGACGGGAGACCGCAATTCCGAGCAGATATATTCTTAGATTTTCTACGGGGCAATGGAGTTAACCATAGTTTTGCACCGCCGTATCACCCAGCGACGAACGGCGCGGCAGAAAATTTCGTTGGCACTTTTAAAAATAAAGTCACGAAAATCATCAAGGGGGGAGAGACGCCAGAATCGGCTGTAAACTTATTCTTATTTGATTATAGAAACATAGCACATTGTACTACAGGGAAAAGCCCTGCACAACTCATGTATAACAGAGTCTTGCGCACTCGTTTTGACCTTCTGAGAACCAATGTAGCAGCGCACGTAGAGAAAAAACAGCGAGCGCAAATAATGGCGAAACCGGGTACAAGACAAAATGATGTGATTGTGGGAGACACCGTATTGTTTGATAACCATCGCGTTCGAGGTGAGAAAAGAGTAACTGGAGAAGTAATAAAAAAAGTATCTCCGTCTACATATGTTATTAGAGACTCTGATCATGCGTTAGCTAAGAGACGCATCGACCAAATTGTTAAACAAAAGAAAAGTAATGTACCAATGCGTCGGTCTCCACGTCTAAACGAATCTTAAAAAAAGCGGAAAGTGTAGTGTATCGTAGTACGTATGAGAGCGGCACGCGGAGCGAACAAGCTGTCATGTATAATACACACACAGCTAAGTTGGTATGATGAGTGATGGAGTATGTGTGTGCGTATGTGTGTGTCGGAGCACGCCGTGCTCCGATATAGAAGAGACTCACTCTTGTGCTAGTTGCGCTACCGCACGCCACGGCTTAGGCAAACCTATCGAGTACCCTTTGTACATACTACGCATCTGTAATACTTCTATTAATATAATAAACCATTATCTCTTATCATTTAACCTAAGTATTTCACTCATTAACCGTATTAGTTGAATACATTACAGTTTCGAGCCTTTCGACCCACGAGACTCCGAGAAATATCGTTGACCCCTTTGACTAGAGAGGATACGGCCTTAGAGGCGTTTAGGCATAATTCCACGGATGGTAGCTTCGCACCACCGGCCGCTCGACCGAGTGCGTGAACTAAATGTCCGAACCTGCGGTTTCTCCTGTACTGAGCAGGATTACTATCGCAACGACGAGTCATCAATAGGGTAAAACTAACCCGTCTTACGACGGTCTAAACCCAGCTCACGTTCCCTATTGGTGGGTGAACAATCCAACGCTTGGCGAATTCTGCTTCGCAATGATAGGAAGAGCCGACGTCGAAGGATCAAAAAGCGATGTCGCTATGAACGCTTGGCCGCCACAAGGCAGTTATCCCTGTGGTCACTTTTCTGACACCTCTTGCTGAAAACTCTTCAAGCCTCAAGGATCGATAGGCCGTGCTTTCGCAGTCTCTATGCGTACTGATTATCGAGATCAAGCCAGCTTTTGCCCTTTCGCTCTACGCGAGGTTTTTGTCCTCGCTGAGCTGGCCTTAGGACACCTGCGTTATTCTTTGACAGATGTACCGCCCCAGTCAAACTCACCGCCTGGCAGTGTCCTCGAATCGGATCACGCGGGAGTATGATCGACAATCGGCCGAAGCCTCACGCCACTCTTACACGCTTGGCTCCAGAACACAGTGACAGCCGGGACGAAAGTCTTTGACGCACGCGCTCCGCCCAACCGAGTAAGTAAAGAAACGATGAAAGTAGTGGTATTTCACCGGCGATGTTGCCACCTCCCACTTATGTTACACCTCTCATGTCTCCTTACAGTGTCAGACTAGAGTCAAGTTCAACAGGGTCTTCTTTCCCCGCTAATTTTTCCAAGCCCGTTGTCTCGGCAGTGGTTTCGCTAGATAGTAGATAGGGACAGTGGGTATCTCGTTAATCCATTCATGCGCGTCACTAATTAGATGACGAGGCATTTGGCTATATCCTGGGAGAGTCATGGTAATGTTCGCCACCGGGGGGTTTGGGGGGCTGGTCAGGCCCCTTATTCCCCGCCCGGGGGTGTCGGCGCGCGATGCCCGACGTTCCCCCTGTATCGAGCCTCAAACCGGTAACTTCAGTTACTTACAGTCTACGAACACGGCGTAGCCAGGCATCCGCTAGACCCGGACCATCAAGACTTTCAAACAGAGGTGTTTGTTACGTGAACACTGGAACCAGACTGCCTTAACTCCTACTTTCCCGGTGTACCCCACCGGATACGGACCGCCACACCTGAGCTAGGCTCGGATGCTCGTACACGTAAGCGTGGCCGACACCTCAAACGCCTGCCCCATGTGGTAGCTGAGTAGGGGGGCCCGACCCCCCCCCCCCCCCCCCGTACAAGGACGCCAGCCTTCAACGCACTGTGGCACGAGATTCATGTTCCTAAGCGAGAGGCGCTGCCCCTAAGAGGCCGACACCAAATGACAGGGCACCTGTAGCCGGCAGGTTGGGCTCCCCGTCCCCTTAGATACTTGTGTTAGCAAGGCTCCCCTCGCAACGTTGGACGAGTCGCCGTCGCCCCAGCTTATCGCTAGACAGGCTACCACACCTCTAATACTGAAGGCAGCATCCGTCGCTGCAAGCAGCTTCGGGCAGCAACTCCTTTAGTTTTATGCGTGAACGGCGTGTGGTCTGCCAAGGGGCTCGTCTCGGATACTAACACAGCAGGAGTGCGCCAGGCCCGACACCTCAAACGATGGCCCCACCCAGTTTTGCCCCAACAGGGTACTCGTGTTAACAAGGCTCCCCTCGTAACGTTTAAACGAGTCATCGTCACCCCAGCTTTCGCTTTTGCCATGCCAAGTTGGCCGGCTAGACAGGCTACCACACCTCTTTTCTACAGATCGCATCTGTTGCCCGCATCAGCGGGATTGGGCAGCTAAACCCGTAGTTTTAGGGGTGAACGCCGTGAGGTCTGCCAAAAGGACTTGTCTCGGATACTGTGTTCAGGAGTGCCTGTGCTGACACCTCAAACGACGGCCTTAACGTTTACCCCGACATCAGCGTAAGCGTGCTCGTCACACACGTCGAGGTTTTTATGTTAAAAGGCTGTGCAGCATATGCCTTTACTTTCGTTTACCCGCGCTTGCTTGTCTTCTTTCCCCGCTAATTTTTCCAAGCCCGTTCCCTTGGCAGTGGTTTCGCTAAATAGTAAATAGGGACAGTGGGAATCTCGTTAATCCATTCATGCGCGTCACTAATTAGATGACGAGGCATTTGGCTATTTCCTGCGCACAGTTGCCTAAGCAACAGGCGGACTTCCCCGAGGTGTGGAAGTTCCCCGGGTGAACACAACAAAGTGTTTGAAAAATAAAATATTGAAAAAAAGGGTATAACGGAATAGCCTTCGTTAGAAGGATAAGAAGGAAGTATTTGGTAAGTCGTCTACCCTGCAGTAGAGCCTACTTCCTCAGTTCGTTGTAATAAGTCAAATAAAATAAAATTATGAGTCAAGTCAGTTTATGAAATAATATTTTGTCCCACTGCGTTCGCTCGCCGTACCCAATAAAGGTATGGTCGAGCGGTTTAAAAATAAATGGATAAATGAATAAGAGTCAAAAGGATAAAAGTTAGAAGTTTGGTCGAGTCACATAAAATATTTTAAAATGATCAATTGACGTCTGTCCAAGTCAGTTCAAATATAAAATAAATAGATAAATAAATAAATAGTTGGTCGAGGTCAGAGGGATAAAATATAGATGGTTGCGACTCTGTATAGGGAAGTGCTGACCATTTGCCAAGTTGCCTGGCGGACCGAGGGAAAATTAGCCGAACGGAGTCCCAGGTGTTTCAATCGGGAAAGCGGAACTTAGCCATCGCCTCTGCGGTGATGTTTCCGGGGAAAACCACGTGGAGGTGTCCGCCCTAGTGCGTTTAATCGGGCACTGCCTCCGCTGCCGTAGCACAGCTGAAACCCCGAGAGGTTTACAACTGGCCAAACGACTCGCACTGATCTGTTTCGTTGGACGTACGGCCGATGCCGGTGGTGGGATTCGCTTCCACGGTTCCCTCGTTGCGGCAGGCCTCTATCCTGTCTCCGGTACGTCCCCAGTGACAGATCAGGCTAAAGGTCCTTGCTTAGATTATTCGCAGGCAGCTCGGACCCGTTGTGCGTTCAAACACATATTAACTAAATAAATAAATAAATAAATAAAAAAATTGATAAAATGTGTATAACATGAGACATCGTTCGTGTAGAGGCGCTCACAGCCGACAGCCGGGGGTCTCGCCAGCGCCAAACGGCTGGAGAGGTAGCCGATGAGCAAGTGCTCCATATCCCAGGGGGCCTGAAGGCCACACAAGGGCTGGCACTTGCGTCGACCAACTATCAGGTGTCCATGAAGGCACCTATGATCCCGATGGAGCTCCGAAGAGCTGTCATCGAGATCGTCAACAAGTCTGCCTTACTAAAGCCAAGCCTTTTCAGGGAACAGACTGTGTCGACCGGTAGTGCGCCTCTGGAGCCGACCACGATGGAGATCACTCTCGCCTGGCGGGCGTTTAACTGTTCTTTAAGTACACCCAGTATTTGGGTGTACTTCAGCACCTTCTCTCTAGCGGCCAGGGCGAGAGAGGTTCCGCTCTCGTACCGGACAGTGACATCCAGCACGAGAACCCCTTCCTCATTCGAGTTTACGACGAGGTCGGGTTTGAACCTCTCGCCTTTGACCACTACTTGGGGCTCGTCCAGCACATCGTGCCGTTTAGCGAGACGAGCCCTCAGAAGGTGCTTGATCTCATCGTGCCGTTTTATTCTCATGGCCATGGTGTGACTACACCGGCCGAGAATGTGCCCCAGAGTTTCGTCAGGCCCCTGGCACAGCCTGCACGAGGCGTTTACTCTGTCGTCCATTAGTTTCATGAAGGCTCTCGTTGGGACAGTGTTTGTCCGCAACTTGATACCATCAATCACTCTGGACGACTTTATCAGATCGCCTCGTCTCAGCCACTCATTTGCGATGGGCTGAGATGCCACGTCATCAACTCCCTGGCCTTGCCAGACCTGTTTGGCCCAGTAAGTTCGATAGCTCTTCTTGAGCTGGGCTTTGTACTCGTCCAGCTCTTGAAGAGACAGAGGCCAAGGGAGTTTCAGTGTTACGGCGTATGCTTCAAGCCGCCGTTGGGCTCTCTCCGATTCGAGGGCTCCGCTCACGACGGGGTCTCTTGACGCTCGCGCTTTAATGGCATTGCGCAGGGCTGCGATGAGCGTCATTTGTTTTAGTTCGGTGAGACCCAACCCCCCTTTGCGTTTCGGAGTGTAAAAGAATTTGATACTGGTCGAAGGCGTCAGGTGGAGGATCTCCCGAACACTTGATCGAACCTTGGTAGGATGTAAGTGTTTAGTAGGTTCACTTTCTGCATAGGCTTGAGAGTAAGCGCTCGAATTCTCCCGAGTAAACTTCCTCCAGGGGTCTGATGTCAAATGCGCTGAGTACGCTGAACCAGGGCGAGACCCTTGCCCCAAGGTAACGTAGGGCATCTTTGGGCGGAGCGAACGGGATCGATTGGTCGCCGATCTTTACGCTCGGATCCCTCAGATACCTGGTCTTGCCACCTGGGACGTACTCAAAGCTCGCGCACTTCTCGACAGAGAGCTTCATGCCGAGTTCAGCCAGGTACTCACTCACCGTACCAAGCTGCCTTTGTGCCATTTTGGCATCCTTCGACAACAGGACCAGATCGTCTGCGAACCCCATCACTGATAGATTCTGGTCGTCCAAGGCCATGCCCTGTGTCTCGTTTTGCAAGCGTTATAACAGGGGTTCGATGGCGAGGTTGAATATGAGGGGGGAAAGCGGGTCGCCCTGCTTCGCCCCTCGTTGCAGTTCGATTTGTACCTCGCCACCCTGCGACTTGATGGTCGTGCCGCAGCCCCTGTGCATATTGGCCACATGAGAGGCGACCGACGGTGGGATACCCTTTCTCTCCAGGCCTTGCGCAATGTAGGAGTGAGGGACGGTGTCAAAAGCCTTCGATATATCCAACACAGTTATGACACCGCCCTTCCTTTTGGCGTTCGATATGGCTGCTTGCAAAAGTTGTATGTTTGCATAGCAGCCATTCTCCTCCGTGAAACCTTTCTGCCGACAATTCAAAGTGAGGACACCTCTCAGCCTTTGATCTAGCAGGGCAGAAAATAACCTGCAGATCATGGAGCTGAGGTGACGTCTGAGGTGTCCTTGCCGGCTTTGGGGATAAGCGTTGTTCTATTCGTTCTCCACGCCTTGGGGTAGTCTCAAGCGTGAAGTAGAACGTTAGACAGTCTGGAGAGGGCAACGTACGTTTGCTTGCTCTGGAGGTCCGCACGTGTCACTCCATCCGGTCCGGCAGCCGACCCGCTGCTGATCCTGGCCACCTTCCTCTCCACTTCCAAGGCGATCACCGGGACAAGTATTTGGTCAATGGGCACGGGCTCTTCTACCGCAGGGGGTAGAGTCGTGTCTGGTCCCGGTTCGCCCTAAAGTTGCTCATACAGCTTTCGCGTTGGCTCCATTGCGGGGCTTTCGCTAGGCTGTAATATGGAGAGGTTCTTGGCCGTCACAGCTTCTGCCAGGCGCTTTGTGTTATTATTGTATAAATCTTGGCACCCGGCGTAAGCGAACTTTCGTCGCCATGTTCTATTTGATGGTCGGCCCCTCGCCGGACGGTGACTACGTATAAAACGCGGCCCCCTCGGCGCTCTCGCACTACACCCCTTCCGGGGATCGCAGCCAGGCTTGATCTGGTTTAGCAGCTCATCGTACAGGGCATCGATAGTATGCTCGTTGAAATCGTTTGAATCGAGCAGCTGCAGTAGAGAGCTGGTCCACTCAGACCAGTTGCCTGCATCACCATTCTCCTTGCGAGCCTCCTGAATGAGTGGTGCATCCTACGTGCCCATCACAGGTGGATCGGGTTCCGGAGGCTCATTCGTCGCATGCGCGGCCAGGACATTGGCTATGTCCTGAGCGTCACCTCGGTCCGGTAAGGCAGGGTGGACAGGTTCCTGCTCTTCCTCGCGGTCGGCTAGCTCCTCCTCGGCTTGCGCTTGTCGCTGTTCTTTGTCGCGGAGACGCCGGCGTGCATCCGAAATTTGCTTATTTTTACGGTCGGGGAAAAACTCTTTGAGCTTGACGTTGATGAAGCGCTTTTTGATGAACTCTTGCTCAAGCTGAGTAAGACGTTCGAGATCCTCGTCAGACCAGACCGTGGCTTTACGGCCACCAGGAGCGCCTGGCTTCTCCGCGATTGCGGCACGCTTTTCGCTTCTAAGGGCCGGGTGCTCATGGCGTTCGTGAGCGGACAGACCCCTTTGCGGAGCGAATGACAGGTCGCAGCGGACGCAAGGGTATGGCAGTGCTTCGTTCACTTGCCTCGGCGCACAGGTAATGATATGTACACGCCATCCGTGGACTCTAGAGAAGGTGCGTGAGCAGCCTTCGCACTGCCAGAGGGTGCAGATGGTGTGGTGTTCCTCTTTCACGTGTTTGTCCAGTTGCTTGCTGTCGGTACAGATGATGTTCTGACCTTGCTGCAAGCACTTTGGACAGCGTTGTACTCTGTTTAACGCCGCTACGAGAACGAAGCGTTCTGTGTCTCGGAAAGGATTGATGTTGTCAGCCTCCGTGCTCCGGCCGGCAACGGAGGGACGACGTGGTCGGGTGGATGGACCGGGTTGATCACTTGGGGCAGCATCACTCCCCGCTACTGCACTCGCACCTTCGGCAATTAACTCTGCCACGACCAGTACATCCCGAGTAGCGTTGGGTGAACCGACCGCCTCCGAGGCATCGTTGGGTGAACGATCCATGGTGCTCCGGGAATATACTGCATGACCGAGTCCCCCCGAGCATAAGGAGCTATTACGGCAGCATCTACGCCGGGACACTTACGGTAGTTCCTCACCGAGCGCACCGGTTGTCTCTCCAACCGCCGTTCCTGGACTCGAACGGTACCCACTCTGTTAGTGGTGAAGCCCCTTGGTCACTTCACAAGGGAATGCGCCTGGGTAATGCGCATTGGCTGGCGTAAGAGTGCGCGCCAAATACTACGAGCAAGGAGGGACCTGCACCTCTTGCGGTACAGGCGTGTCGGCGTTGAGTGTACAGGTTTGGCCGCGCCTGTCACTCGCGCTTGCTCTCTACCCGAAGGTGGGCGACTTCCAACCAACGTGGCCAAAAGTCCCTAACGTGAACTACCCGGCTTCGAGCGAACTCGACACCGGGTGCTCACAATTAGGTTCGAAAGACGCTAAACGAGGAAAGCCCGGATGCTGAGCGGAGCTCAACACCGGGCTTTAGGTCTTTCTTTCGCACAGGCTTAGTCTTCAGACTCAATCAGCAGATCCAGCCATCGGACACTACCCCGCCTTTCGACATCGCCAGACTTGGTTCATTTGCTGGTTGGTTCACCAACGCACCGCCTGGCTGGGGCGATAAAACTAAGCGTGAGCGTGCTCGTCACGCACGTCGGGTATCGCGGCGAGCTATGTACAAGAGAATCATAGCTACTCCCGCCGTTTACCCGCGCTTGCTTGAATTTCTTCACGTTGACATTCAGAGCACTGGGCAGAAATCACATTGCGTCAACACCCGCTAGGGCCATCGCGATGCTTTGTTCTAATTAGACAGTCGGATTTCTCTAGTCCGTGCCAGTTCTGAGCTGACCGTTGAATGGCGGCCGGAGGGGACGACGGCAACGGCAAACCGCCGCAGAAGCCTCGCAGCAAGGAATATCCGCGGGAGGCCAAGGCACGGGACCGAGCTCGGATCCGGTTATTACCATCACCTCGCCCAGGCCCGGCACGTCAGCCAAACCCGCTTCCCGACCAAGCCCGACACCGCCCCGATCCTCAGAGCCAATCCTTATTCCGAAGTTACGGATCCAATTTGCCGACTTCCCTTACCTACATTAGTCTATCGACTAAAGGCTCTTCACCTTGGAGACCTGCTGCGGATATGGGTACAAACCGGCGCGAGACCTCCACGTGGCCCTCTCCTGGATTTTCAAGTTCCAAGGGAAGATCCGGACACCGCCGCAACTGCGGTGCTCTTCGCGTTCCAAACCCCATCTCCCTGCTAGAGGATTCCAGGGAACTCGAACGCTTATACAGAAAAGAAAACTCTTTCCGGATCTCCCGACGGCTTTTCCCGGTCTTTCTGGGTTACCCCGACGGACTCTCTTGCGAGGGCCCGACTTGTAAACGGTTCCGCTGCCGGATTCCGGAATAGGAACCGGATTACCTTTTGCCCGACGGGTGTGTCACATTTCAAACCGCGCGCGCCCACGCCGGGGGGAACGCCAAGCAAGGCCTGACGTTCGCACAATCACCGGCGTTACGACGCGCGTGTCAGGCATAGAAATACACCAACATCGTATCGGATTTCTCCTAGGGCTTAGGATCGACTGACTCGTGAGCAACGGCTGTTCACACGAAACCCTTCTCCACGTCAGTCCTCCAGGGCCTCGCTGGAGTATTTGCTACTACCACCAAGATCTGCACCGACGGCGGCTCCAGGCAGGCTCACGCCCAGACCCTTCTGCGCACACCGCCGCGACCCTTCTACTCGTCAGGGCTTCATGACGGCCTAGGCCGCCTCGTATGCCGCTGACGGCCGAGTATGGGCGCGACGCTTCAGCGCCATCCATTTTCAGGGCTAGCTGCTTCGGCAGGTGAGTTGTTACACACTCCTTAGCGAATTTCGACTTCCATGGCCACCGTCCAGCTGTCTTAAGCAACCCACGCCTTTCATGGTATCCCATAAGCGTCGACTTTGGCGCCTTAACTCGGCGTTTGGTTCATCCCACAGCGCCAGTTCTGCTTACCAAAAGTGGCCCACTTGGCACTCTGATCCGAGATCTCGTGGCTTCATAGTTCAAGCAAGCCAGAGATCTCACCCATTTGAAGTTTGAGAATAGGTTGAGGTCCTTTCGGCCCCAAGGCCTCTAATCTTTCGCTTTACCGGATGAGACTCGTGTACGTTTTGTACGCGAGTGCCAGCTATCCTGAGGAAAACTTCGGAGGGAACCAGCCACTAGATGGTTCGATTAGTCTTTCGCCCCTATACCCAGTTCCGACGATCGATTTGCACGTCAGAATCGCTACGGACCTCCATCAGGGTTTCCCCTGACTTCGTCCTGACCAGGCATAGTTCACCATCTTTCGGGTCCCAACGTGTACGCTCTGGGTGCGCCTCATCTCGCGGTGAGAACGAGACGCCCCGGGAGTGCAGGGCCGCATCGTGACGCGGCCCATCCTCCCTCGGTCAGCGCTGGGCTGACCTTTACTTTTATTTCGCCTTGAGGTTTGCTAGTCCCAATGACTAGCGCACATGTTAGACTCCTTGGTCCGTGTTTTAAAACGGGTCCTGAAAGCACCCAAAGAAATAGCGTTGCCGACCGGTATTTGATCATTCGAACGAGCCAGCCAGAGGACACCGCCAGCCAACAGCTGGCCAGGCCCGGGGTCGGCGCTAGGTCCGACCACCGGGAATCGCTGACCGCGCTTGCGGCGGGCACGACGCAGTTCAATGCGACTCTTTACCGTGCGGGTACCGCCGGGCAGCCGGACGGGCAACCGGGGGTCTGCCCCGACGAGAACGCCGAGACAGGCAGCCGACCGGGCCTTAGACCGACACACAACGGGTCGCGACGTCCTACTAGGGGAGAAGTGCACGCCGGCGCCGCCGGACATTGCACCGCGACCAAGTGCCGTGGACGCGAGGTCCCGACATCACGAGCCGCGGCGAAGCCTGCGTCGCTGACGAAGAATCTCCCCGTTCAATCTTTCGGGTTTCTCAGGTTTGCCCCTGAACGGTTCCACGTACTCTTGAACTCTCTCTTCAAAGTTCTTTTCAATTTTTCCTTACGGTACTTGTTCGCTATCGGTCTCGTAGTTATATTTAGCCTCAGATGGAGTTTATCACCCACTCAGAGCTGCACACTCAAGCAACCCGACTCTAGGAGAAAATCCTCCCGTGGCGCGTCCCGGTCACTACGGGCCTGGCACCCACTACGGGTAAGTGGCCCTATTGAAGATGGACTTGGACGCGGGCCGACGCCCCGGGATGAGTGGATCCTCCCAAACACTACATTTCCCGGCGGCAGAACCGCGGGATCCAGTGCTGGGCTGTTTCCGGTTCGCTCGCCGCTACTAAGGAAATCCTAGTTACTTTCTTTTCTTCCGCTTAGTAATATGCTTGAATTCAGCGGGTAGTCTCGCCTGCTCTGAGGTAGTCGTAAGATTGCGAGTCCGTCGTCAACAACGGTCGTTCATTCAAGAACAGCACCGTCGCCACGGAAAAGGACACAACGTATCTCTTTCATACAGTCGAGCCACGGAAACGACCGTCAACACGCTTGCCGTACGGGAGACTCGAGAGCCCCCCGCGGCGAAACGTGGAACGGAACT